>NC_026005.2:36436568-36535994 GCF_000442705.2 Elaeis guineensis | reverse complement strand
GGTTGACAAGAAATTGGCACAATTAAATGCCAAACTATGAATGCTTGGAATTGGTTAAATGGCTATGAATCTTTATTGTGCACTAGATGCTAGTGAATTTAATCGCATTTCTACTTGTGCATCTGCTAAAGAAATATGGAATAGGTTAGAAGTCACCATGAGGGAACAAATCAAGTAAAAGAGTCTAAAATAAACATGCTTGTACATAAATATGAATTGTTCAAAATAGAGCATGATGAGTCCATAACTGCTATGTTTACTCATTTTACTGATATAATCAATGGTTTAAAGAGTCTTGGCAAATCTTATACTAACAGTGAACTTGTAAGGAAGATTCTCAGGTCACTGCCAAGAACTTGGGAAGCCAAGGTGACTGCCATCCAAGAAGCAAAGGACTTGAACACTCTACCTCTAGAAGAGCTTCTTGGATCCTTGATGACTCATGAACTTAGCATGATGCAACATCAAGAGGATGAAATCAAAAAGAAAAGAACCATTGCCCTCAAATCCACAACTTCACCTGATTATGAAACAGATGACTCTGAAGATGAAGATCAGGATGAGGAGATGGCTCTCATCACCCGGAAATTCAAGAAGTTTCTAAGAAAAAGGAAACAGGGGATGAGAAAGAAATTTACAAAAGAGGATCAAAGCATAGAAAAGGAGAAAGATCAAACCCCTATATGCTACGAGTGCAAGAAGCCAGGACATTTCAGATCCGAATGTCCTCAATTGAAGAAAGGTCCAAAGAAATTCAAAAAGAAGGCAATGATGGCGACCTGGAGTGCGAGTGATGACTCAAGCTCCGACGAGAAAACCTCAATCGAACAAGCCAATCTGTGCCTGATGGCACATGAAAATGAGGTAACTTCTGAATCTACTAGTGAATTTACTTTTGAAGAATTGCATGAAGCTTTCTATGATTCAATTGATGAATTAAAGAAACTAGGGAAGAAAAACAAAGAGCTGAAATTGAAAAATCAGTCCTTAGTGAAACAAGCTGAAATTCTTTCAATTGAAAAATTCACATTGATTCAAGAAAATCAAAACTTTAAGGATGAAATTAACAGGCTGAAATCTATAGTAGATAAGTTCACCTTAAGTTCAAACAAGCTAAATATGATCCTTGATAATCAGAAAGCTATATATGATAAGGCTGGACTTGGTTATAAACCCCTGAAGAAACAAAAATTTTTGAAGGATATTTATGCAAATTATTCAAGCAAAAAGCCTACAAATATTACTTGTTTTAAATGTGGAAGAATAGGACATAAATCATACACATGTCTTATTAACAAATATGCAAACACAAAGAAAATATGGGTTCCAAAAGGAACCATTCTGACTAACCTGAAAGGACCCAAGAAAGCTTGGGTACCTAAGACAGAAACTTGATCTGTGCTTGCAGGTGTGTCTAGCATCCCAAGAAGGAAACAGGAAATGGTATCTTGACAGCGGATGCTCGAGACACATGACTGGTGATGAATCACAATTCATCACGCTTGATGCTAAGGATGGAGGGATGGTCACCTTTGGAGATAATGGCAAAGGAAAGATCATCGGGATAGGTAACATTGGTATCACTCCCTCCAAATACATTAAGAATGTTTTACTTGTTAAAGGTTTAAAGCGTAACTTACTTAGCATTAGTCAATTCTGTGATAAAGGGTATAAAGTAAGTTTTGAATCATCTGTATGCATTGTGACGAGTCCTATTAACGATGGCATTAAATTTATAGGACATAGGCATGGCAATGTTTATATGGTAGACTTGAATGATTTAACTAAATTAGACATGCAATGCCTAGTTTCCTTAAATGCTAAAATAAATGAGACTAGTTGGCTGTGGCATCGTAGACTTGCACATATTAGCATGCATTCTCTTTCAAAATTAATCAAAAAGGATTTAGTTCTCGGTTTGCCAAAATTGAATTTTGAAAAGGATAGAATTTGTGATGCATGCCAATTAGGTAAACAAACTAGAGTATCATTTAAATCCAAAAATACTATTTCAACTTCTAGACCTTTAGAGCTCTTACATATGGATTTATTTGGACCAACTAAAACCACTAGTCTAGGAGGAAAATGATATGGATTTGTATTAATTGATGATTACTCTCGTTTTACTTGGATTTTCTTTTTAGCTCACAAAAATGAAACTTTTCAAATTTTCACGAAATTTCATCGAAAAGTCACTAATGAAAAAGGGTTTTCAATTCAAAATATTAGAAGTGATCATGGAACAGAATTTGAAAATCATGACTTTGAAAATTTTTGTGATGAAAATGGAATTGGCCACAACTTCTCTGCTCCTAGGACACCCCAACAAAATGGGGTAGTTGAAAGGAAAAATAGAACCTTAGAAGAAATGGCCCGTACCATGCTCTGTGAAAGCAACCTTCCAAAATATTTTTGGGCGGAAGCTATTAACACAGCATGTTACATTTTAAATCGTGCTTTAGTAAGACAATTTTTAAAGAAAACCCCCTATGAACTTTGGAAAGGAAGAAAACCAAATATTGCCTATTTTCATGTTTTTGGTTGCCGATGTTTTGTATTAAATAATGGCAAAGAAAAACTTGGTAAATTTGATGCAAAATCAGATGAAGCAATCCTTCTAGGTTACTCCTCCACTAGTAAAGCATTTAGAGTGTTCAACAAAAGAACCTTAGTAGTTGAGGAGTCCATACATGTTGTCTTTGATGAATCTAACGATCTTCCTTCAAGGAAGAATAAGGGTGTTGATGATGCAGATCCACTAATAGAAGGTATGAAGGAGATCACTCTAAAAGATTCAGCAACTCCAGAAAACAAGGATCAAGAAGATGAACAAAATGAGAAAGGTGAAGAAATTCAAGAACAACCTCAAGGTACAAATGACTTACCCAAGGAATGGAGGTATGTTCACAACCACCCTAAGGAATTAATTATCGGTGATCCTATGCATGGGGTAAAAACACGTTCTTCACTTAGAGATGTACTTAATCATTGTGCTTTTGTATCTCAACTTGAACCTAAAACTTTTGAAGAAGCTGAAAATGATCATAACTGGATTCATGCTATGCAAGAAGAACTCAGTCAATTTGAAAGAAATAATGTTTGGACCTTAGTGAAAAGACCTAAAGATTATTCAATAATTGGCACAAAATGGGTCTTTAGAAACAAATTAGATGAGCATGGAAATGTAATTAGAAATAAAGCAAGACTGGTTGCTAAGGGATATAATCAAGAAGAAGGAATTGATTTTGATGAAACCTTTGCACCTGTTGCTAGATTAGAAGCCATTAGACTTCTACTTGCTTATGCTTGCTTTATGAAATTCAAACTATTTCAAATGGATGTTAAAAGTGCATTTTTAAATGGATATATTTATGAAGAAGTATATGTAGAACAACCCCCTGGATTTGAAAATCATGCTTTTCCCAATCATGTCTTTAGATTAAATAAAGCTTTATATGGTCTAAAACAAGCACCTAGAGCATGGTATGAAAGGCTAAGCAAATTTCTACTAAATAATGGTTTCTCAAGAGGCAATGTGGATACAACTCTATTTATTAAAAGAAACCAAAATGATATGCTAATTATACAAATTTATGTTGATGACATAATTTTTGGGTCTACTAATGAATCCCTTTGTCAAGACTTTGCTAAGCTTATGCAGGGAGAGTTCGAGATGAGCATGATGGGAGAACTCACCTTCTTCCTCGGACTCCAAATCAAACAATCAAAAGAGAGAATCTCCATCACCCAAAGCAAGTACACCAAGGAACTACTCAAAAGATTTGGAATGGAGAACTGCAAACCAATTGGCACACCAATGAGTCCCTCATGTAAGCTTGACAAGGATGATGAAGGTAAAAGCGTAGACTTAAAATACTATAGAGGTATGATTGGCTCATTATTATATTTAACTGCAAGTAGGCCTGATATCATGTTTAGTGTTTGCTTATGTGCAAGATATCAATCTAATCCTAAGGAATCTCATTTGAATGCTGTTAAAAGAATCCTTAGATACTTAAATGGTACACAAACTATAGGGTTATGGTACTCTAAGGACTCACAAATTAATTTGTTAGGATATTCTGATGCTGATTTTGCTGGATGTAAATTAGATAGAAAAAGCACAAGTGGAACTTGCCAATTTCTTGGAGTTAACCTAATCTCATGGTTTAGCAAGAAACAAAATTCGGTGGCACTGTCTACGGCTGAGGCCGAATACATTGCAGCCGGAAGTTGTTGTGCTCAAATCTTGTGGATTAAGCAACAACTCGAAGATTTTGGAATCAAACTTAATGAAACACCAATAAAATGTGATAATACAAGTGCTATAAATCTATCTAAAAATCCAATACAACATTCAAGATCTAAACATATTGAGATAAGACATCATTTTATAAGAGAACATGTTCAAAACAAAAATATAATTCTTGAATATGTTTGCACTGAAAATCAATTAGCTGATATCTTTACAAAGGCCCTTAGTGAGGAAAGATTCTGTGAAATTAGGAGAAATCTAGGAATTCTAGATCCATTTATCTGAAATTTCTCAATTTCCAAAGAATAGATGTCAAAAACTCTTAGAGCTCAATTTTCAACATCTATCCTGGTTCCAAAAGCTTAGTTTTATCACTCTAAAAACTTATCATTGAGCAAAATTCTTTCTCCCAAAATTTTGAATTTTTCTGGAATTTATTTGCATTTTTCCTGATTTTCTGAACTTCATGAGTCGACCCCCATGAGTCGACTCAATGGCAAACTTGTAAATCCCACCAACTTCCATCGGGTTCATTGTTTTTAAAACGGAAAACCTTGTTTATGAGACGACTCATCTTCTCATCGTCTTCCTTCCGAAAGCCGTCCTCTCCAAACTTCTGTTTTGCTCCAAATCCAAGGATCAATTCTGAGGCAATTCTCCCTCCTCCTCTCCACCAAAAATCGCCTCCTTGAAAAGGATTTTTCTGTGCTTTCTCGCAGTGTTAGGCGCGGGTGGAACGTGCCCTAGAACTTCACCGTTCATTCAAAATCCACTTCTTTTCTCCACCAAAATTCTTCTTTACTCTTTTGTGATCCCTCCTCCACTGAATTCAAGTCTTCTTGTCTGGATATGGCTCCAAAGATAAAACTTCCCCAAAGAAGGAAATCAATCCGAGAGCCTGAGGAAATTGTCCGAAAGAAAAGGCATGCTCAGTCTTCCACTGTTCCCAATCCAGTTTCAGTACCTGCTCAAGGTCCCTCTCAACCCTCCATAAGCCCCAGTGTAAATCTTCTTTCTGATAGAAAAGTAGAAACCGGGAAAAATATAGATTTTCGGTTCTTTGAGAAAGAAGGCTTTACTTTTGCTACCAAGATCAAAAATCAAGGATGGGAACTTTATTGCTCTCTTAAGGAAGTCACCTATGTTGATCTAGTCAGAGAGTTCTACCAGAACCTAAATTATGGAAACGGGTCTGTGACTTCAACTGTAAAGGAGATTGACATCTGTTTGGATTCTAGGATATTGGGAGAGATACTTCAGTTGCCTAGTGAAGGATACTCATATATGGAACTCCCAATTAAAGAAGAAGGGATCAGAATTATCTTAGGAGAAGATTTTTCAGGAAGTTTAAACAAATTGGAAGCAAAGCTACTGTCCATTGAGATGAGGGTCCTGCATCAGATTGTGACAAAACTATTCTTTCCTAGGAGTGGTAGACATGACTTACTATCTGGCAGAGATGTATGTGTCATGTTTCATATCATCACTCAGACCCCCCTAAACCTCCCTACACTTATGATAGAGGCCATGAGAGAAACTTTGAACAGATCCAAGGCACACTTGCCTTATGGTATAGCCCTTACTAGAGTTTTTAGGAGGTTTGGAGTTAGCTGTGAGGGGGAGACACCTACCAAGCTCTCACATGTGGACACTTTCAACCAACACAGCCTACACCGAATGGGAATTACAAAGACTGTTGGTGGTTGGATCAAGGGCTCTGAAGAAAGAGCTGAGGAGAGAGCTGAGGAAAGAGCTGAAGACAGAACTGAAGGCAGAGTAGAAGAAGAAGGTCCATCTTCTCCTGTACATGATTTCAGGGCAGCTTCACCAGATACCCAGTTCATTCATGATACTGAGGCTGGCCCTTCTGAGTTTACTAGGATGCCCACACCAGTGTATCAGCCAGAGAGCAGAGCACCTCCATCAGAGTTCAGACTGGCTGATGATCAGATCGAGCATATATCTCAGCGTGTGGCTTCTTTGTTGTCTAGCCAATGGAGTAGTACTTCTTTTGCACCTGGAGCTACTTCTTCTGATCAGACCATTACTCCCCACATCTCCACTATATTTCAGATGATTTCAGATCAGTCCGTCAGGATACAGCAGCTTGAGGATACAATCTGGAGACTTACTGGCAGAGTTCTTGACTTGCAGGGGCAAGTCCTTGCATTGGCCCATCCCCAGCCACAGGAGTCTACCATTGAGGTCACAGACCTCACTGCAGAGGTTGGCAGGCTCAGAGGAGCACTAGAAGGTGGATATGAGCTACTGAGGAAAGAGATCAGAGGATCGAGTGAGCATGCTACCACCCAGTTCACTGCTCTACTTCAATCTGTTTCCAGAGCACTGAACGTACTTGATTCTATCAGACTCATGGTATCAGCCCTAGCATCTCAGCGTTCTCAGCCACCTAGTTCATCTCGTTCTCCTGCTCGTGCCATCACCTCCACTCGTGGCAGAGGCAGACGGGGTAGAGGACGCACTTCTGATCCATCATCTTCTCATACTATATCTGATGACTCTGATCATTGACTTATCTAGATCTTAGGAGTTAGTATCTTGTTCTAAGATCTATACCTTGGGGCCATTTAGCTGGTTGAATTTTATGTTTTGAAACAATTATGATATTAATGGAATCATCTTTCTACCTCTTTGTAATGATTATATTTTGGTTATATTTCAATCTCCGATACATCTGTTGAAATATTATCTTCTCCTTATTGTTGTTTGCTATTGATAATTGCTATATTAAGGGGGAGCAAACATCTGTGAAAAACTCTAAAGAGGAAGAAATTAAAGAATATTTTTCAGAAAAGGAAAAGAAAGAGTTAACTATGTTTGATGATGTCAAAAAGGAGGAGAAATTAAAATTAAACAAAAATTGAAATTAGACAAAAAGAAAAACCCTAAATTATGAGAAAAAAGGGGAGAAATTAAATTAAAACAAATATTGAAGAAATTAAACAAATATTGGAGAAATTAGACAAAAATAAGGATTGAAAGATTAAACAAAACTTTGAGATATTTTGGTATCGAAATTTGGTATCAGACAGAGAAATTTGGTATCAGACAGAACTTTAATCCATCAAAAGCAAAATCATGAGTACAATGTAAATAAGTATTCAAACTTGCTTTTGAAATTTTACTCACCTTGAGACATCAATAAGAAATTTGTTTTACTCTGATTCATCCTACAATTTCTTTCAACTTGATCTGATACATGATAACATTTGATCCGATACAGTGTGAAGGTTTCTCTAAAATATTATAACATTTGCTCGGATACTGTATGAAATTTTCTCTGATACATTAAAAATTTTCTTGCTCTGATACATTATAAAATCTTTTCTGATATCATTGTAAAAATTATTTTTGCTCTGATACATAGAAAAAGTTATTTATCTTCTCTTGCTCTGAAATATCTTGAACTCAAAATGATCTAATACCTTTTTCAAATCTTTAAGAAAATGGACAAACTATTTTTGCATTTATATTACATGCCAAAAGAATCATACTCTTTTCAAGCATATACACCCATAATGGATTCTTTTGAAAATAATGCATTAACATAAATATTTTTGTTCATATGTTTTGTCATCATCAAAAAGGGGGAGATTGTTGCTCCTAGATTGATTTTGATGATTACAAAGCAGATTGAAGGGATACAAACAATTGAAAAAGTCCTTATGCTCTTCAAGGGCAAAATCATAATTTCACTAAAATCCTGATTTGATAGTACCACTTGGTAGAACAAATGATTTGAAATCTATTGGTGAAAATTTTATTGTGTTTGGACTTATACTTTTGAAGTTATGAAGGTTTGAAGTGCATGAGTCGACTCATGAGTCAACTCATGGCACTATGAGCTGAATGGCACGCAAAAAATTCCCATGGCACACTGGATTTTTGGCTTGGCACGACCTGTGAGTCGACTCATGAGTCGACCCACAAGGCATGAGTCGACTCATGAGTCGACCTCTGCTGATTTGAGCCGAAAAATCCAGAAATCAGATCTTCTGGTCTGTTGCAACAGAAGTCGACTCATGAGTCGACTCCTGAAGCATGAGTCGACTCATGAGTCGACCCCTACGACGGAAAATGTCAGCAACGGCTATTTTTTTGCCCATTTTAATTGCCATTTATGCTTCCTAAAAATCCTCTAACGGCTCTTTATCTGCCTAAATTGTTTTCTCTTGCTTCTAATGCTACAAAATGCTTTAAATGATGAAAGAAATTGTAGATTAAATAGCGGATCAAACGTGAAATCAAATGTGAAGAGAAAAAGAAGAAAAAGAGAAGAACAGAAGAGAGGATCCGAAATTTGCAAGAAAAAGCCTGAGATCAACGAAATATCCATAGAAAAAGAGAGAGGATCCACAATATACCAGAGAGATTGTGAAAGAGAAAAGGAAGATCTTTCAAGGAGAGAATTCTTCACGCCTATCGTTTCAACCTTGATCTAGAGATCGTTCAAAGCTTTCAAGAGATCTTCAATCAACAATCAACCTCTTCTCAAGCGTTCAACCGTTCATTCATCTTGAGAAAATCTGAAAAAGGGGTTCTTCATTTGAGTAAAGCTTTTATTGTTATATTTGCTCATTTAAGGAGCTGTTATTGTATTCATCTGTGCTCTAAATATTCTTACTCTTTGTGAGTTTTTGCTCTTATTTTTGGAGGATTTCCAAAACAAGGAAAGGTTGATCCGAACCTGAAATCGGAGTGTTTTGGGTTTGCTTGTACCCGGGAAACAAGTGTTCTAGCTTGGGATAGCTAGGGTCGGAGTTTCCGACGTCTTGTATTCTAGCTTGGGATAGCTAGTGTCGGAGTTTCCGACGTTTTGTATTCGGGTTGAATACAAAGGATAGTGGATTAAAATTCCCAAGTGGGATCTTGGGGAGTGGATGTAGGTGCAAGGTTAGCACCGAACCACTATAAATCCTTGTGTTTGTGGTGTGCTTTATCGCTTTATCTTATTTCTTTATTATATCCTTGCAATACTGCTTTAGTTAATTAATATTGATTTAAAGCCATTGTTTTGTTCTTCATAAGTTATCTGTTGGGCTTAAAATTTTTTAGAAACCCAATTCACCCCCCCTCTTGGGTTGCATAGCTGGGCAACAGCATCATAACCCTAAAACCATAGCCCTAATTTATGGGGTTCATCATAATAAAAATAAGATGCATCATATGATGAACTAAATACCTTTATTTATTTAAAATATTAGTACATGAGTTGTCAGGAGACAAAAAGAATATCCTTCAATTTATACATTTTGATTGGCTTATAGGACATATTCCTTTCAATCTCCCACTTGCACTAAAGCCAATCTCTCTTATATTTCAACCCCATACTATCGAGGTGGCAATCGAACTGCTGCTGTGGTAAAGCTTTAGTGAACGGATCCACTATGTTGTTCTTTGTGTCTACTCGTTCAATAATGACATCTTATCTTTCAATTATTTCACGAACGAGATGGAAGTGTCTCAAAATGTGCTTGAATTTATGGTGAGACCTGGGTTCCTTTGCTTGAGCAACTGCTCTAATATTATCACAATAAAGTGGTACTGGGTTCTCAATCTCAAGAACAACGCCCAATTCATTGATGAACTTCTTCATCCAGACAGCTTCCTTGGCAGCTTCACTTGCAGCTATGTATTCTGCCTCTGTGGTTGAGTCAGCTACTGTTTGCTGCTTAGAACTTTTCCAACTCACTGCTCCACCATTCAAAGTAAAGACATACCCTGAAATGGATTTGCTATCATCTGGGTCTGATTGAAAACTAGAATCAGAATATCCTTCTAGTTTAAGATCAGATCCACCATATATGAGAAAAATATCCTTAGTCCTTCTTAAGTACTTTAGAATATTTTTCATAGCCTTCCAATGATCCTCTCCTGGATCAGCCTGAAATCTACTGGCTATGCCTAAGGCATAAGCTACATCAGGCCTGGTACATAACATATCATACATTATTGATCCTACTGCCGAAGCATAAGGAATAGAACTCATTCTATTTCTCTCTTCAGTTGTCTTAGGAGACATCTTCTTAGAGAGATATATGCCTTGACTCATGGGTAAATAACCTCTTTTACTCTCATTCATACTGAATCTTTTCAGTATTAAGTCAATGTACCTAGACTGGGATAAACCTAGCATTCTTTTAGATCAATCTCTATAGATCTTTATACCAAGTATATAGGATGCTTCCCCTAAGTCTTTCAAGAAAAACTTATTTGATAGTCATAATTTGACTGTTTGTAACATTGGGATATCATTCTCAATAAGGAGTATGTCATCTACATACAGAATCAAGAAAACTAGGGCACTCCCACTAGTCTTCTTATACACACAAGGTTCATCCACATTCTTGATGAAACCAAACTCTTTGACTGTTACATCAAAGTGGATGTTCTAACTCCTTGAGGCTTGCTTTAATCCATAAATAGATTTCTTAAGCCTGTATACTAGATTTGGTCTGTCATTTGAGACAAAACCCTCTGGCTGTGACATGTAGACCTCCTCTTCTAAAAAACCATTCAGGAAGGCGGTCTTCACATCCATTTGCCATATTTCATAATCATAGTATGCTGCTATTGCAAGCATTATCCGAATAGATTTGAGCATGGCAATAGGTGAAAAAGTTTCATCATAATCAATATCCTGTTTTTGCCTAAAACCTTTAGCTACCAATCTAGCTTTATAGGTTTCTATTTGACCATCTGCTCCAATCTTTTTCTTATAGACCCATTTACACCCAATAGAGTTTACCCCTTCTGGTGCATCAACCAAAGTCCATACTTTGTTGGTGTACATGGAGTCCATCTCGAATTTCATGGCATCCTGCCATTTGTCTAAGTCCTTACTCATGACAACTTCCGTATAGGTCAAAGGTTCATCATTCTCAATTACTTGGGCTTCATTATTCTCAATAATGAACCCATATCTTATAGGTACATATCGTACCCTATCTGACCTATGGATAGGAGTTATGTGTTCTAGTTCTTCCTTATTTATGTGAATATTTGGTTGAGAAATATCTATTTATTTTTGTTGAACTTTATTAATTTCAATATTTCTCCCACTGTCTCTTTCTAGGATAAATTCTTTCTCCATGAAAGTGGCATGCCTACTTACAAATACCTTTTGTTCAGTAGGGTGGTAGAATAGATATCCTATACTATCTTTAGGATATCCTACAAACAAATATTTATCTGCTCTAGTATCTAGTTTATGTCCAAAATTTCTTTTGACATATGCTGAACATCCCCATATCTTAAAATATTTAAGATTGGGCTTCTTACCTCTCCATATTTCATATGGAGTACTAGATACAGATTTAGAAGGTACTCTATTCAAGATAATTATTGCCGTCTCTAAAGCATGACCCCAGAAAGAAATAGGCAATTCAGTGAAGCACATCATGAATCATACCATATCTAATAAGGTACGGTTCGTCCTTTCGGCTACACCATTTAATTGTGGCGTATAAGGAGGTGTCCATTCAGAGATAATTTCCTTTACTTTAAGATGGTCTAAAAATTCATTGGATAAGTATTCTCCTCTTCGATCAGATCGAAAGATTTTTATACTTTTTTCAGTTTATTTTTCAACCATATTTTGATACTCTTTGAATTTATCAAAAGCTTCAGATTTATGTTTCATAAGATACACATATCCAAACCTAGATAAATCATCTATAAATGTAATAAAATAAGAGTATCCACCTCTGGCCTGGGTTGTCATAGGGCCACATACATCTGTATGTATAGGTCCTAACAACTCGTTTGTCCTATCTCCATGTCCACTAAATGAAGTCTTGGTCATTTTACCCATGAGACATGATTCATAAGTTCCTAATGATTCACAATCATAAGAATTAAAGAACTTTTCTTTGTACAACTGGTTAATCCTAGTCTCACTAATATGACCAAGTCGACAATGCCAAAGTAAAGTATTATTTACGTTATCTCTCTTACATTTACTATTTTCATCAACATAAAAAATATTATCATTCAAGCATAGAGTCAACAAACCATTGTTAAAAATGCCATGACAAATTATTTCATTAGAAAAATTAATCGAGCAACCATTGCTCATTACAGATATTTGATATCCTTATTTTATCAATAAGGGTACAGATACAATATTTCTAATGATCTTAGGCATGTAATAACAATTTGTTAGCTCTAAGATCTTTCCAGAAGGAAACTTCAAGATATATGTCCCTACAGCTTCTGCTTGGATAGAATCTCCTCCAGCACCATAGAGCTTGAAGTTTTCCTTCCTCAAACTTCTAATTTTCTGTAGTCCCTGCAATGATTTGCAGATATGAAAACCACAGGCAGTATCCAATACCCAAGAGTTTGAAATGAAAGAATTCAATGATAATATTGTATGTATCTCATACATACCTTTTGGTGCATTATTTGCACCAGTCTTCACTGTTGCAAGATAAGCCTTGCAATTCCTTTTCCAATGACCTGCCTAGCCACAGTGAAAGCAGGTCGACTGTGCGGAGGTCTTCTTTCCCTTCTTTCTCTTATTTATACCACCTTTAGGGTTCAGCCTCCTTTTAGAACCTTTTTTGCCTGCCTTCTTCTTGGAGATCCCATCCACAAGAAGAAGAGGAGCCTTATCCTTCTTGATATGGCTTTCTGCTGTCTTGAGCATATTTAACAGCTCAGGTAAGGAAGAATTCAGTTTGTTCATGTGATAGTTTATGACAAACTGAGAAAATGATTCTGAAAGTGATTGCAGGATTAGATCCTGACTCAACTCTCCATCCATAACAAAACCTAATTGACCTAATCGAGTGATCAAGTCAATAACCATCAAAACATGGTTTTGTACAGATGACCCCTCTGCCATTCTGGCACGAAATAACTGCTTAGATATCTCATATCTAGCAGTCCTACTCTATTTTCCATAAAGCTCTTTTAAATTGAGCAATATGGAATGAGTGTTCATGCTATCATGCTGCCTCTGTAACTCATTTGTCATAGAGGCAAGTATGATACACTTGACAGTTAAAGAATCATTTTGCCACATCCTATATGTGGCTTTTTCTTCCTCTGTAGCATCCTCTCCAACTGGCTCAATGTCAGGGGTATCGAGGATGTAAGAAAGCTTCTCTTGACTAAGTATTATTTTAAGATTTCTCAACCAGTCCACATAGTTGGTACCAGTCAATTTATTTGTATCCAAAATGGAGCGAAGTGAAAGTGAAGAAGTCATTAATCTACATAATAAAGAACATTACATAAGCGAACAACTCAAGATGATATACACAATTAAATTAGGATTTTAATTTTATTGTGTCTCTCACTATTTTATCAGACATCATAACCCTTTAGTATGATGTTCGAGAAAACCCTGATTGATTTTCTTAGTGGAATCGAGACCCTAATTCCTTATAAAAGATCTTGTGGTTGCACAACAAACCTTTTATAAGTTTAAAGGTAGGAAACTCTTTCCAATTTCATCTCATGCAATTCTCAATAAAAACCCTGGCCTCTAAAACATTAATAGCCTTGTGTTTACACAACAAACCATAATATTTTAGTTAAGTAGGACCCTTCATTTTAATACAGTCAAAATAGAATATAAATACTTTTGTGGTTGCACAACAAAGTATTATACTCATCAAATTACTGTAAGCATCTCGATGTGCCAGAACAATATTATGTCAGTTTTCATAATTGGTCTTGTGGTTACACAACAAACCTAATATGGTTCGTGACATAATAATATCCTAGCATGAAGGAAGGCCATAATGTAGTGAATATAACACCGAGCATCTCAGCCAAGAATTAAATTAATTTGATCAGCCAGGTAAGTGGGAGAGAGGTGGGGGTCTCCCCGTTGCTTTCCTTAGACACCAATAAATTTGGCCAGGTCAGACAACGAAATCAATTAGAAACCACATTCTCTTTATCAATCATGAACCACTTTCCTAGACACCGATTGATCAATTAGACATCATAGACTGGTTCTGCTATTGGTTAATTACACTACAACTTAATATCATTTTACAGAGGGTTTTTCAGGTCTCAATGCATATTTAATTTTTATATCATAATAAATACATGAATAAAAGAAATTAGCATCATAGTGAACACAATTCAATATGATAGAGCAATATTCCATAATTATATACATCATAATTTAATTATGAAATAATGAATATGATCTCATCATATTAATATCATATTAAAATATAAATAATGATCATATCATATTTATAATATTGCCATTAAATCATTAACATATCATCATATGATTTAATTCTAACAAGGTTGCTCTGATACCACTGAAAGTTTTGTGATAATGGTGGAAGCACGGATTTCAAAGCAATTATTATGAAATCATAAAAAACCAAAACCTAACTCCAAGATCACCTTATCAGAAATTAAACCATATAATATGCATTAATATCAAATAAAAGATATAGAAACATACCTCTTATCACTAGACCCTAATTTGTGATAAGATGCCGGCAGCAATCCGTCTGGGTTTCCACCAGGTGCCCACGTGTTCACCCTCCAACGTTGATCCACACAGAGACTTGACCAACCCACTAGCACCTATTTAAATATTCTCTACAATTAAATTCTAATTTATCAAAATTTAAATGCAATTTAGGCAGAACCTCTTTTCTTGGCTTTGCTGTCACATTGTTGGACCTTTTCTTGCCTTCCTTTCTTGGTCCTTATCTCGTTAATTTTTATTCCAATTCTTTAAGCCCTTTTGGAAGACTTCTTGTCCTTTATCAGGACCTTATCTAGTCTAAAGAGAAAGAATAAAGAAAATTGGACAATAAAAGCCTCTTGTAAGAAAGAAGGAAGAATTCTGAATCACAAAGACTCCTTGGCGTGTACCCCTATTTATATTGCACGTAGGGGTGCAAACCAAAACATCTCATGCCCTCTCACACTTTATCTCACACCTCCTTTCTATTTCTCATGCCCCATAAATTATAAAATGCCATGTGTACATCAAAGTTGGGTTGAAGAGGCGCCTTATTTCAGAAGGACTCTTCGATCTTAACTTACGGTGTTCACATGAGAAGTCACAAAGCTTCTCTTATTGGCACCATCAACCCATGCCTTTGGATCTGGAAGGAAGCCCATCCAATGGCCAAGATAGAGGGTGCCAACCTGAGGAAGGGTGCAAGAGATTAAGGGGCGTGGATAAGTTAAAACTTATCTCCCCATTTGAAATTTCAAAGGGGCGCTTCCAAGGGGTGGCGCATGGATTTAATCCTTATCTCTTCTCTTAATTTTTCTACGATGAGTTTAATAGTCAAAATGACTCTTAGGTGCATCCTAAGACATCTGAAAAAAAAACATTCATAGAATAAAGTCACGGAGAAAAATAGGAAAGACCAAGTTAAGGGGCATCATCTCCCATCCATGCGCCATGTGACACATGCGCATGGATTTAAATTCTTACCACTTCTAATTTTTCTATGAGGAGTTTAATACTTAGAAGGACTCTTAGGCACCTCCTAAGACATCTGAAAACCATTCATAGAATAAAAACTATGGAGAAAAAATAGATAAGACCAAATTTAAGGTGGCGCCAACTCTATCCATGCGCCATGTGGCTCATGCGCATGGATTTAAATCCACACGCCAAGGGAGAGACTCTTAGGCATGTAATTTTCTGGTTTTTGGCACCCAACAGCAAGCCCAATTAAAACACTTCAAACCCATTTCAAGACCAAATCCAATTTGGCTTAAATTGGTTCTAAATTAGCCCAAATCGGAACCCGATTCGAATTCGATTCAAATCTAAATGCTAGGGTTTGCAACATGTGCTAGCATGTTCAAATTGCAAACATGGTTTAATCAAATTAAACCCATGATTAATTCCCTTTGTGTGTGACCCATTGGGTTCCACATCTAGCCAGCAGTGAGTCCAGGTGCAATTTTAAACTAATTTGGTTAGAACACAATCTAGCCGATTTAGGTCAAATCAAGCTGAACCGTTTTGATCAATCAGAACAGCTTTTAATTAATGATTGAATTAAACTCTTTAATTCGATCAAACTCACAAGATATGATTGACATCTAACAACGTATCATTTCTACCTGGAAGATATAAAATTTTGATAAAAATATCAAAAATATCCTTCAGTGGAAAATTACCATGCAACTTGATCTTACGATCATCCTGCATCCCGAATATAAGTTTGGGTAATGAAAAATGTCAAACCCAATTTTATATTCACATTTTTTTTGATCAAATAATAATGATTCAATTTATGAAACATTAAAAATTATTTCTAATTTTTTTATAATGCTCTGATCAAAGTCTTCCTGAATCATTATTTGATTGAAGCAGATAGGATGCGATCTTCTCTTACTAGGAGAGATCGTTTCCATATTGACCTACTCACAACCTTCATAAGCAATCTATCATATTCAGAACACCCCGTACATGATTAAATCATGAATGAGTATGATCCAAAATATGGATTCATG
The DNA here is from genome assembly GCF_000442705.2 of Elaeis guineensis. Taxonomy (NCBI): domain Eukaryota; kingdom Viridiplantae; phylum Streptophyta; class Magnoliopsida; order Arecales; family Arecaceae; genus Elaeis; species Elaeis guineensis. Next base: position 36,519,253 of record NC_026005.2, on the reverse strand, counting down.
CTTATAAGGTTCCATGGCAGTCTCAGGTCAAAAGATTTACATGCACAATTCCCACTATGAGAAAAATCTGTTGACATGTAGATAAGACTCCATCAGATGTTCTTTAATTGAATCAATTCAGTGAATTCATTCTCTAATGAACACTTACATCCTTATATTAGTGTCATACACAAGTAATTGTGAGATCAATTACCCTCTTAACCGAGCATACACAGGATGTACCAGTCCTACCGAAAATATTGATCCCCAACTCAATGTTCCATCGACTAGGAATATTTTAAAATTAGGGTTTTAAGATTTTAGGTCTCACTGGTATGATCGCATCATAACCCTAAAACCATAGCCCTAATTTATGGGGTTCATCATAATAAAAATAAGATGCAGCATATGATGAACTAAATACCTTTATTTATTTAAAATATTAGTACATGAGTTGTCAGGAGATAAAAAGAATATCCTTCAATTTATACATTTTGATTGGCTTATAGGGCATATTCCTTTCAGATGCTACCAAAGAAACGGTGTGGCTGAGAAAATTCATCATCGAGCTCGGAGTAGCACCCTCCCTTATTGGTCCAGTTCTGCTCTACTGTGATAGCTCTGGAGCCATTGCTCAGGCGAAGGAACCAAAGGCACACCAGCGGACGAAGCATATTCTGTGCCGCTACCATCTCATCCAAAAAATTATGGATCGAGGTGACGTCGATCTTCAAAAGACTGACGGAAAGGAGAACCTGGCTGATCCACTCACTAAAACCATTGCAGTGAAGGAGTTTGACAACTACAAGTCGAAGATGGGTATTAGATACTGCACCGATTGGCTTTAAGTCAAGTGGGAGATTGTTGGAAATAGTGTCCCAAAGCCAATCGTCAGCTTGTTGACGGTTGTGCTCATTTTTATATTTGTACATGAATTATGAATTAATAAAAATTATTTTAATATTTTTCATCACAAAATGTTTCATCTTTTAATGAACTCCTATATTGTGGTGAACTCCTTAGGACTATTTAGACTCGACAAAGGAAGATTTGTCATTTAGTCCTAAAATCTGTTCGCGATCAAATGATATGTTGTTACCAAGGACGACAATATTTATCAAGCATAGGTCGTTGTGTGCCATATAGGTTGGTTGTCCTCTTAACCAATGAGTGTGGAGACACTGGTATGGCATACAGGTGAGATGTAAGGGTACATCTGCATTGAACGTGACCGACTCTGGAGCTATTTTTGCTGTCAAGATTTGCTCCGATGGAATATGGGTATAAATATCCCTCTGACCTGAGACCACCACGGTGACTTGCAAGCAACTCACTGCACTTAGGCACTGGACTACCTGAATTTCTAATTCAGTGATGGAAGACTGCTGGGTATAGTCAAGTACTTGACTTATCGGTGCGTGTGTCAAGATGGGATTGACCACTCCAGTTTAGGAGCTGTGTACAGTTATGTTTCAATTTAGCAAAACTTTGGCCAGGGTAGTCCTTGTGAGGAGTCACAGGACTGTTTGAGTTGAGCACGATCCGGATGATCTAATCAGGGTTGATAGTTTAATCCTGAGTCGTCCTAAACACAGGGGTCAAAAGGATGAATTATACAGTAACCATATTCATGTAGGTTCTGAGTATTACGATTGTGACTTTTCGACCTATCCGGACGTCAGGTATCATTACTAGATGGTCACTTCGATTAGTACAGGAATTGGTTTATGTGCTATCGGCTTAGGTTTGACCTGCGGGGTCACACACATTAGAGGTTCCTATCTGATCTAATGGTTGATGTAGAATCCTACATGTTTGAGACTCAGTGATCGAGAATCAGGATTCTCTGATCATGAGTTCCACACATTATGGGTATCGGGGTCAAGAGTCCCACTGGTTGGGACTTTTCGATCAGGGTTACATATCGATGAATTCTGATGCCCGATTGCCCATCGGATTTACACTCAGTATTTATGAGAGGTTTAATTAGTGATTTGATCGCTAATTAACTTAATTTGATTGAGTAATTATTTTTGGATCAAGTCCAATTGAATTGGATTCAGTTGGGTTTGACCCGATTAGGTTAAGAGTTGACCTAATCGTCAAGATGGTTTGGTCCTTGATTTGATCAGGGGTTGGGCTTAGTCAATTCCTGATTTGATTAGGATTTTATTGAACCTAATTAAGCCTAATTAAGTTGAGTTTAAATTAGTCTAATTGGACCTAACTTATTTAGTTCAATTAGGTTGGTTTAAATAATTAAACCACCTTGACCCAATCTCTATGCGCCACCTCACTTCCATTGCACCCATTTGAATTCATGAGAAGAAACTTCTCATGAATTATTTCCTCACGCCAAGCCCTCTCCACGCCCCACTTTAATGTGCCATATGAATGGATAAGGATGATTGGTTGGCCATTCAAATTCAAAATAAAGTTTGAATTTGAATGGGCAATCAATCTTTGCACCTTATCCCTTTTTTTACACCCCATTTATTACATGAGAAAAGGTTTCTCATGAAATCACTCCATGCACAATTTAAGCCATGTCTCACGTCTTTAGTGGATCGCATCCTTACCGAGCTGCTTGTGCAGGAAAAAACCCAGTTTACTTAGGTGCTCAATCATTTCGATCATGTACAGTACATGATCAGTGATTGAGGCTCCATCCCTCATCCGAGCATTGAAAATGGCATAACTAGTTTTGTGCCTTTCAACGTCGTCAGGCGTGCCAAAAGAGTCGTTGAACATTTGAAGCATCTCCTATGGCTGGGCGTTCTCGAACCTGCGGTTGAACTCATCATTCATTGCCGCCAGCATTATGCACCGGACGGTGGTGCGATCGTTGAGCCACTTCTGGTAAGTGTCTCAGACCGTCCCTCTAGCGTTCAGGGCTGGCTCCTTAGGTGCCGGATCCGTTACTACATAAAGGATCCGCTCATGCTCAAGGAAGATTTTTAATTTTTGATACCAGCTATCGAAATTAAGTCCCATGAGCTTGTCATTATCTAATAATGATCGGAGCGATAGGGTAATGGCCATAGCTGCATAAAAAAAAACCAGACCTATATTAGTACATAAATTATTAATACTAAAGACTTGGACTTTAGTCTAAAGTTTCTCCCAGTATTTTTATGAATTGGTAGTCTCAACCTCCAATTCGAGGAATTACTTTAATTCCTTAGTGGGTACTAGAATCCACATAGACTACACATGAGCCCAACTTTGGTTGGTCAACCCATGTGCATCTATGGGTAGGTTCATAACTAGTTGTTTCTCTAAACAACTTCTAGTAATTAATTTTGCCCCAGAATCTAATCAGTAGGCTTTGGCCTCCACTGAAAAAATCTGGTTAGGTCCAACCATTAACATGATTTGATTTGGTGAATCGGACCAATAAATGATCAAGCCTGACTTTGGTCAGCCAACCTAACCACCATCAGAAAGACTCAAACTAAATTATCATACTATGAATGATAATTCCATTAGTCAATAAGCACCAGGCCTTTGAGCCTCCAATGATTATTAAACTAATGGACTCATTATCACTCACTTAATGGGAGGCTATGACTTAGTTATCAATTTAACTTAATCATTTTTAGGACCTAATAATTTTTTTTTTGAGAATTTTATTAAAGAATAGATGAGAAGAAAATATCCAGCCAATTTCAATCCTCCCACTGACTTCACCAAGTCAGATTAAAAAGGATTTACTTAAAGCTGGCATTAGGAGCACCTAAATCAATCAAACTAATTTACCTAATGACATGGGTGAGCCCCAATCACCAAGTGATCTAATCAAAATCTAATTCACCAGGTTGGCCAGGTAAGTGAGATCAGTGGTGGGGATAAGCCACTAACTCGTCAGAGATCAAATCACTGCGAGTAGCTCCCGCTTAAAAACCACTGGTTAAACTGCCAAACTTACCTTAGACACCAACCGGTTCATTAGTTTTAATTTGATCAACTTAGTAAATAGGGTTCCACCGCGTAGCCATGAATTAAGTCCATCTTGGTCTAGTTAAAGATATGGACCCATTCAACTACAACTATTGGAGTTGAGTCTGGAGTATTCTTGACCTAATCTAATTCAACTTTTGATTAGATTTGACCAATTACTCTAATTTAGTCCATTTCTTTAAGCTAACCTTAGGTCTAACCCAATTATGGACCTAATCCATCTAACCCATTGACCCACAAGTTTATGCAATTATCTTAGGTCTTAATTCACAATTCTAGACCTACTAGACAACACTTAATTCTTTTAATTAAGTATTTGGGCTGATAGGTTAGGGTTTGATATTTCGAAAATAATTTTTAAATTTGAAAGGTTTTATTTTCTATTCACCAAATATGTTGACTCATTTCACAAATAGATCAGCACATTTCATAAATAGCAATCCTATTGCTAATTACATGACAGAAAATAACTTAATAAAAAAAAAAATTATGAATATTCCTTTAGATCTAATCTAACACATTCATGATAAATTTTACAATTAAACCTTGACAATTAATTTCTTTTGCTGTTTCATCTACATGGGATATAATTGCAGCGGCACCCCTACCGCCATAAGAGACCCCATCGAATGGGAAGAGAGGGCCTTTAAACCCTACTTTTCTCCTATGACCGGACGGCCATGGCAACCAACCAAATTCGATTTCTTGCTACTTGGATCAAGTATATCTAAATATATTAATTTTAAAATTTAAATTTCAAATTTTAAATTTTAAATTTTGAATTTCAAATTTCAAACAAATTTCAAATTTTAAAATTTTGAATTTCAAATTTTGAATTTCAAATTTTGAATTTTAAATTTTGAATTTTAATTTTGAAATTTCAACCAAATTTCAAATTTCAAATTTTAAATTTTGAATTTTAAATTTTTGAATTTTGAATTTCAAATTTGAAAATTCAAATTTTAAATTTTGAATTTCAAATTTTTGAATTTTGAATTTCGAACAACTTTCAAAATTCAAATTTTAAATTTTGAATTTCAAATTTTAAATTATAAACTTTTAGATTATAACTTAATCTATGCATGTAAATATATATATCATATCTAAGAACTGGCTCTGATATCATTTTTGGGGAAATTCAGTACAGGGGTAAAATGATAATTTTAAAATTTTTTCAAAATTATTATTTTACAGTAAAAATTATTAATTAATCTAATTAATTAATAAAAATTTATCTTATACTAGGATCTAAATATGATATATAGCATGCATGCATTTAAATTTAAAATTCAAATTAGAACAGTAAATACTTTATTGTAATGTGTTCAGAACACAATACCTTTGTGCGGGTAGTAGATCGCTGCAATCTGATCACCGTCAGGAGAGTCTAATCATCGCGATGTAGCCATACAGCATGTCTGGCCTCTGCGGATCATCTCACGAAGCTCCCGATCTGATCGACTCCTCACGAGTGCTAGCTCGTTGTAGAGCCCTTTCGACGGTCGATGCTGATCGAACTCCTTCGATCGATATCTGTTGATTCTTTGGATGCTCGAATTATCAGCAGACATGCTTGAGAGGATGTTGAAGATCTCTCTAAAATTTGGTGGGCTCACGACACTCATAGCTCACCTTCTTACTTCCCAAACTCCAGGCTGAAACCCTGAAGAACTTACTGAAACCCTGCGCACACTTTTTCTTTCTTTTCTTTTTCTCTCGAAAGCATATGGACCTTCACCTCACGCACAAGGATTCCTCACATCCAAATTTTCTCTCCAAAATTTTTCTTGCACATGCCCCACTTTTCTCCTCCTTTTAAAACAATGTCAAACGTCTTATCCACGTGAGAGGATAAAGATGAGTAATTGCCATTTGAATTCAAATGGAAACCAGTTTATTCCTATCCTCTAAGGGCGTGAGAAGAGGAGGGTGTGGCTTAATTTGTGCATGAGTAATTTTATGAGAAATATTTTCTCATGTAATAAATGGGGCATTAAAAGAGGATAAGGTCAAGGCGCTAAGATTGGTTGCTCATTCAAATTCAAACTTTGTTTTGAATTTGAATGGCCAACCAATCATCCTTATCCACTCATATGGCACATTAAAGTAGGGTGTGAGGAGGGCTTTGCGTGAGGAAAAATTTATGAGAACTTTCTTCTCGTGAATTCAAAAGGGCGTAGTGGAAGTGAGGTGGCACAGGGAGAATGGGTCAAGGTGGTTTCATTATTTAAACCAACCTAATTGAACCAAATAAGTTAGGCCCAATTAGACTAATTTAAACCTAACTAAATTAGGCTTAATTAGGCTCAATAAAATTCTAATCAAATCAGAAATTGATTAAGTCCAACCCCTGATCAAATCAGGGACCAAACCATCTCAACAATTAGGTCAACTCTTAACCTAATCGGGTCAAACCCAACTGAATTCAATTCAATTAGACTTGATCCAAAAATAATTACTTAATCAAATTGAGTTAATTAGTGATCAAATCACTAATTAAACCTCTCATAAATATTAAGTCCAAATCCGATGAGTAATCGGGCATCAGAATTCATCGATATGTAACCTTGATCGAAGAGTCCCAAACCAGTGGGACTCTTGACCCCGGTACCCAAAATGTGTGGGACTCGTGATCAGAGAATTCTGATTCTCGATCATAAAGTCTCAGACACGTAGGACTCATAGTCTATGAGCATTAGGACTCTTCATCATCCATCAGATCAGATAGAAACCTCTAATGTGTGTGACCCCGTAGATTCGAATCTAAGTCGGTAGCACAGGAATCAATTTCTGTACTAATCGAAGTGACCATCTAGCAATGGTACCCGATGATCGATAGGTCGAATGGTCGCAATCGCAACACTCAAAACCTACGTGAATATGGTTACTGTATAATTCATCCTTTTGACCTCTGTGTTTAGGATGACTCAGGGTTAAACTGTCAACCCTGATTAGATCATCCGAATCATGCTCAACTCAAACAGTCCTGTGACTCCTCACAAAGACTACCCTGGCCAAGGTTTTACTAAATTGAAACACTACTGTATACAGCTCCTAAACTGGAGTGGTCAATCCCATCTTGACACACGCACCGACAAGTCAAGTACTTGACTACACCCAGCAGCCTTCCATCACTGAATTAGAAATTCAGGTAGTCCAGTGCCTAAGTACAGTGAGTTGCTTGCAAGTCAGCATGACGGTCTCAGGTCGGAGGGATATTTATACCCATATTCTATCGGAGCAAATCTTGACAGCAAAAATAGCTCCAGAGTCGGTCATGTTCAATGCAGATGTACCCTTACATCTCACCTATATGCCATACCAGTGTCTCCACACTCATTGGTTAAGAGGACAATCAACCTATATGGCACACAATGATCTATGCTTGATAAATGTTGTCGTCCTTGATAACAACATATCATTTGATCGCGAACAGATTTAAAGACTAAATGACAAATCTTTCTTTGTCGAGTCTAAATAGTCCTAAGGACTTTACCACAACATAGAAATTCATTAGAAGATGAAATATTTTGTAATGAAAAATACCAAAATAATTTTTATTAATTCATAATTCATATACATATACAAAAATGAGTATAACCGTCAACAGGCTGACGATTGGCTTTGGGACACTATTCCCAACATACTGCTGCACCATCTCCTTTAGTGTATCATCCGCAATATGAAAATATCGATAACGATCATCCAAACACTCAATCCTGAGTCGTGAATGATCGAAAAAGTATGCGTCGGGCTCAAACCCTAGCAATCGTAAGCATAAAGCCTGCCAGTCCAGAATGGTAAGCATGGGATCAACTCCGGTAACTGGATCGCTATCAACTGGTAGTCCAGTAAGAATGCTGACATCCTATAAAGTGATGGTCGCCTCACCAAATGGAAGATGAAATGTGTGTGTCTCTGGACACCATCTCTCAAGCAAAGCAGTAATAAGACCAATGTCCATCTGTATACGATCAATCCGATATACTCCATAAAATCTAAGATATCGTAAATAATCTAGCACTCTATGTGGGATGTCTTCTGTCCTCCAGAAGTCAACATCGGATCATCGTAGACGAAGGTGTCTGGGCTCCTGCAATAAAATATAGTAATTAGATAATGTATATGACTTTTTAAAAAAAAATTTAAATAGTAAATAGGATTAGAATGCTTACACCGTCATCTAAAATAGTCTGTGATCGATGGTGCTCCTGCAATGTAAGAATACTACTGTCTCGAGGATCGGGATACCAAGGATCGTAAGACATAATACGCTAATGAATCTAAAATAACGATATTATCACAGGTGTATTAAAAAATAAGATACAATATATTTTAAAAGAAATATATTTTAAACACAATATTGTCACACAATACAACTTAAACACAAAATTCAGTTCATCTCAGGATATTAAACACGTATATTCAAATACAATCTCACAGAAATACATAAAATAATGACGAAAATAAGTCTTCGGAGCTTTTAATTTCTTCCACTGCTTGAAGTTGAAGTATTCTAGGACAGCGACGGCGGTCATGACCTTGTTCCCTACAAATACCACAGTAGTTCTTACTTCTTATTTACCTATCATCCATCTTATTTTGTAGTCTTGTTGACTTTGGTCTACCTTTCTACTTGGGTCTCAAACGATGATGATCATGAATACATTTGAACATACGTGTATGCATCCAATAATCTTCATGTTGTAATGGATTAAAGTCACTGCTCCAAGCATTCATATATACTGTAATTGTATATGCATCATCCACAAAACCACTAAAATGTACAGTAATTTCTTGACACACAGCTAAAATATGTGAACATGGATATTTGTACATGCTCCACTTTCCACAAGAATATTTTCTTTCAACTAAAATAACAGTATGAGAATTTTCTCCACCTCGTAATCCTGTGCTTGCTCTCCTCGAAAGCACTTCATATATACCTCTTTGAAAGTTGAATGCTGTTACTCAGTGCTGGTTAGCTTTAACTTGATCTTCAGCAATCTTAATTGTAACATGAGGAGTAAAAAGATTATTTAGATTCTCCTCTACATATCTCAAGGCTTGGGCATGCCTCGTATTTTACGATACCCGTACAATGTATATATTTTATGGTACCCATACAAAAATATATATTCAATATATATTTTATACGGATATCGTAGAATATTCTACATTGGTCAATTGATGGGTCTACATTTTCATGAAATGTAATATATTTTAAAATTTTTAAATTACGATCGAATCAAATTTTAAAATACATCTGAATCTAATGAGATAAAAATAAAAATAAAAATAAAAAATAATGAAATAAAAATAAAAAATAAAAAAATTGAAATAGACGGCCCGTCGTGGGGGGCCATCGTGGGGCCGCCACCGGGGGCCGTCGCGCAGCGGCCGTCGGAGCTCGATGGGGCCCGCCGCCATCGCGGCCCATCGCCTGGGACTTGCCGTATCCCACCGCCGGGCCCGCCGCCGGGAAGGGGAGGGTCGGGGCCCGCCACGAGGGGCCGCCGCCGTGCCCCGATGGGGCCCGCCGCCCCGGCCCCCCCGACAGGGCCCGCCGCCCCGACCCCAGCGGAGCCCGATCGCGGCCCATCGTCGGGGCTCGCTGCCGGGGCGCATGGGCCGCCGCCGGCCGTTTGTCGCCGGCGGCCAAGGAAAAAGAGGGGCAGAGAGAGGAAGAGAGAGAGAGAGGAAGAGGGAGAGGAGGGGTTGGCCAAGGGAAGAGGACTGCCGGAGCCTGCCGCCGGCCGTCAGTCACCGGCGGCAAAGGAAAAGGGAGAGAGAGAGGGAGAGAGAGAGAAGAAGAGGGAGAGGAGGGGGCCGGCCAAGGGAAGGGGAGGGTCGAGGCCCGCCGTCGGGGCGCGCGGCCCGCCATCGGCCCTCTGACGCCGGCGGCCAAGGAAAAAGAGGGAGAGAGAGAGAGGAAGAGAGAGAGAGAGGAAGAGGGAGAGGAGGGGCCGACCAAGGGAAGGGGACCGTCGGGGCCACCGCGGGGGGCCGCTGCCGGCCGTCTGTCGCCGACGGCCAAGGAAAAAGAGGGAGAGAGAAAGGAAGAGAAAGAGAGAGGAAGAGGGAGAGGATGGGGCCCGGCCAAGGGAAGGGGAGGGTTGTGGCCCACCATCAGGGCGCGCGGCCCGCCGTCGGGGCGCGTGGCCTGCCGCCGGCCCTCTGACGTCGGTGGCCAACGAAAAAGAGAGAGAGAGAGGAAGAGGGAGAGAGAGGAGGCAGCTCACCACCGTCGGGAGCTTGCCGCCATGCCACTGGAGAGACGTCGGAGAAGAGGGAGAAGGGAGAGAAGAAGGGGAGAAAATGCCATTCCCATTGGCGTTTTCTCTTTTTTTTTTCTCTTTTCCTTTTTTTTTGATTTTTTTAATTTTTTTAATTTCTTTAATTATTTTTATGTAATTTTTTAATAAATAAAATTAATTAAAAATAGAAATAGTAATTTGAATGATAATTTTTTATTTGAATTAAAGTTATTTTTTTTAATTTATAATTATAATTTTTATTTTTTTACCATTTTTTTCTCTTTTATTCACTTCTTTTATGGTATTTTTTTTGGAATTCAATTTAAAATTTTTATAACTTCAAATTATAATTTTAATTTTCTCCCATTTTTATCTTTTTGACATTTTATTAGGTATTTTTTTTCCTTTATTTAGATTATTTTTTAAACAATTAAATTTAAATTAATTTACTTATTTAAAATTATTGGTGCAAAAATCTGCTTGCGTCGGAGAAGCTGGAGTTGGGGAAGCCGCGGTCGCCGCCGGAACCTGCAAAGGAAGTCTAAACCGGAGGTGGGGTTGCTCCGGCAAGACCCTCCGACGCTCAAGTCAGTTCTCTACCTCAACAAAAATGGAGTGCTCGAACGGAGAATTTTGCAGAGTTTTGAGATAAGAAATGAGCTTATAGAATAACGTATCTGGATCTCCCTTTTTATAGACGGGGGAGGTAATGGATCGATGGCGACGTTTGTAACCGCCAGGTAGTGGGCCGTCCACAGTCAGGAGGAATTTACTGCGAAGAGTAGTGGAGCGGAGTCGTGGCTATCGCCGTAGCTCGCCACGTGGAATCTGTTACAGGCAGTGGAGTCACGCGGCGCCCGCCGCAGGGAGTGGAGCAGAATCATGGCCGTTGATACAGCCTGTCAGAGAATAATGGAGTCGCGTAGGGTCTGCCGCAATGAGTGGAGCAGAATCATGGCCGTTGATACAGCCTGTCAGAGAATAATGGAGTCGCGTAGGGTCTGCCGCAATGAGTGGAGTAGAATCATGGCCGTTGATACAGCCTGGGAATGTAGATCCATCGGCCGAAGCTCGGCAGTGGTCGGGGCTGGTGACGGAGTTCGGCTCCCGTAGGAGTCCGGACGAAGTCTGTCTTGCAGCCGTAGGGGTCGAGGATGAAGCCCGGCTCTCGTAGTAGTCCGGGCGGAGTCTTCCTGCAATTTAAAGTTAAAGACGGAGTTCGGCTCCCGTAGGAGTCCGAACAAGGCTTACCAGCGGTTGATGTTGAGGATGGAGCCCGACTCCCATAGGAGTTCGGGCAGAGTCTACCTGCTGTTGAAATCGTTGGCGGAATCCGGCTCCCGTAGGAGTCCGGACAAAGTCTGCCTACTGTGGAAGTCATTGGCAGAGTCTGGCTCCCGTAGGAGTCCGGATGGAGTCTACCTGCAATCAAGGTTAAAGGCGAAGTCCGGATCCCGTAGGAGTCTGGATAAGGCTTACCAGCGGTTGAAGTTGAGGACGGAGCCTAGCTCCCATAATAGTTCGGGCAGAGTCTACCTGTAGTCGATGTCGGCGGTGGAGCCCGGCTCCCATAGGAGTCCGAGCGGAGTCCACTTGAGGTCAGAGTTGTCGGCGGAGCCCGGCTCCCGTAGGAGTCCGGACGAAGTCTTCCTGCAATCAAGGTTAAAGGCGAAGTCCAGATCCCGTAGGAGTTCGGACAAGGCCTACCAGCGGTTGAAGTTGAGGACGGAGCCCGGCTCCCGTAGGAGTTCGGGCGGAGTCTACCTGTAGTCGATGTCGGCGGCGGAGCCCGGCTCCCGTAGGAGTCCGGGCGGAGTCCACTTGAGGTCGGAGTTGTCGGCGGAGCCCGGCTCCCGTAGGAGTCCGGACGAAGTCTTCCTGCAATCAAGGTTAAAGGCGAAGTCCAGATCCCGTAGGAGTCCGGACAAGGCCTACCAGCGGTTGAAGTTGAGGACGGAGCCCGGCTCCCGTAGGAGTTCGGGCGGAGTCTACCTGTAGTCGATGTCGGCGGTGGAGCCCGGCTCCCGTAGGAGTTCGGGCGGAGTCTACTTGAGGTCGGAGTTGTCGGCAGAGCCCGGCTCCCGTAGGAGTCCGGACGAAGTCTGCCCGTAGCTGTTGGAGTTGTCGGTGACGGAGCCCAGCTCCCGTAGGAGTCCGGGCGGAGTTGTCATGTAGTCGATTCCGCTGAGGACTTCGGCTGTGGGTATTTTATACCCAACACCAGTCCCCCTACTTCCAAGTTTGAATTTCAATCGAGGGAAGTATAGAGAGAGATGGGCACAGCCGAAGCCGTCCCTTCGAATCCTGTGCTCCGCCGCCCCCAGATATTTTGGCATTAAATGTGCGCACGTCAGAGCCCATTTTTCGGTGAAGGTGACCTGAAGAGTCTTTTCGGAACCTCCATCGGAACGCGATCCCAAGCGTCGTGCTACGGAAATTTGTGAGCGGTCAACCCTCGATAGCGATGAGGGAGACATGCGGGACACGTGGCACGCACCAGTTGGCCCAGGAACACCCGCCGCCATAACTGCGCTAGGATCCGTCGGCTATTTAAACCCCCTAATCTCCCTTCGTGGCTTCATTCTGCCGATAGGATGGTGCCTTTCTTTTGCCCGAGAGCTTAGCTACTCAGCTACTCCCCTCGCACCAGTCCTTGCCTTCTTCAGCTCCCCAATTCTTCTCCGAGGGTTTCCACGCCATGTCCTCTACCCCGTAAGCCATTCTTGAAGGGATGTTTAGGGCTTGGAGGAAGGAGAGGAGGAGAACGACGGCCGGTGAGAATCTCCGTCGCTTTAAAGGGGGCTCAAGGAAGAATTCCTTCAACAATAGAGGTTTAATAACGGGGGCAGCCGGTGAAGTTATTCTGCCCGAGAATTTTGGAGCAGCAAGGCGGGGTGATACCGGTCAAGAGGGCAGAGCTGTCGTCACAAGCTATGGCGGGATCCTTGATACCGTCGGGGCCGAGGGACCAAAAGCGGTCGGCGTTGACGGTGGGGCAGTGGAACTTGTTGCGGGGACGGTGGAAGTAGCGCATGCCGACCTTGCCGGAGCATTTTGGGTGGCGGCTGTCGTAGAACATTCGGAGATGGAGTGTATCTCTGGCATCACCACTGCATCCAAGGTGACTCCGGTTCTTCTTGAAACAGGTCTTCGTCACTGCCGCCGTTGCCCTTACCGCCCCCGGGGATCTATCCCACCCTTTTCCCCCTAGGGTCGGGATTTTGGAGATGGAGCGAAGCGAGGTGGGGCGAGAGCTGATAGGTCTGTTACACGCACTGGAGAACGTGGTTGAGAAGGACAGAGATGGGAAGAGGAGTTTGCAGCTTGGAGCGGCCTTCGGTATACCCCTTCCAAGCCATGCTCGCGAGGCTTGCGATGATGTATATCTTTTTCTTGACCCACCGGGTCCTGTAACGTATATCTTGTTAAATGAAAAGAAGATTTGGTTACCTTGTCTGCATCTTGCATTGAATAGTTGTCTGTCGAACTTCTTCATTTTCCTTTCCTCTTTCTTCCTTCTTTTCTTCTTTTCTTTTTCACGTCGTCCCAAGGTCATCGATGACCTCTTTTATTCACGTAGGGTTGTTATTTGCCGAGCTCTTTTTTGACTTTTACGCTGTTCGAAGATACCCAGTTGTTATCCGTTAACGGCTGCAGGTTCGCTCGGGGCCATTTGGGCCTGAGGTCCTTCCAGGAGCTTGAATTCGGGGATCCGAGCTCCCATTGCCCTCGTGCGCTGTTTGCTTTCCGATCATCGCTGTTGCGATCCATTGCCTTCCTTTTTTGCTTGGAGTTTTTCTCCGCTGAAGTCGAGGCTAAGTTCGGCTCCCGTGGGAGCCCGAACGGAGAATCCCTCTTGAAGTTGGAGTTGTGGGCGAAGCCCGGCTCTCGTAAGAGTCAGGGCGAAGTCTTCCTGCAATCAAGGTTAAAGGCGAAGTCCAGATCCCGTAGGAGTCCGGACAAGGCCTATCGGCAGTTGCTGCTGTCAGCGGAGCCCGGCTCCCGTAGGAGTCCGGGCGGGGTTGTCCTGTAGCTGATGTCGGCGATGGAGCCCGGCTCCCGTAGGAGTCCGGGTAAAGTTTTCCTGGGCATCGTGGATGGAACCCGGCTCCCGTAGGAGCCCGGGCGAAGTTTTCTTTGGCGTCGTGGACGGAACCCGGCTCCCGTAGGAGTCCGGGTGCAATCTTCTTTGGCGTCGTGGACGGAGTCCGGCTCCCGTAGGAGTCCGGGTGCAATCTTCTTTGGCGTCGTGGACGGAGCCCGGCTCCCGTAGGAGTCCGGGTGCAATCTTCCTTGGCGTCGTGGATGGAACCCGGCTCCCGTAGGAGTCCGGGTGCAATCTTTTTTGGCGTCGTGGACGGAGCCCGGCTCCTGTAGGAGTCCGGGCCTTCCCCTTTATTTGAGCCAGGGCGAGGTTCTCCTTCTGTTCCTGGCTGGGCTGCGAGGGCGCGTTAGGGCGCTGTAAGGCCTCTTCCCCCATCCGGTCTAAAAGAACCAAGCTTTTGACTTTGCTCATGTCAGGACGAGGTTCTCCTCCTGTTCTTGACATGGCTGTGGGGGCGCATATGGGCGTTGTAAGGCCTCTCCCCCCATCCGATCTAAGTGGAACCGGGCCTTTGACTTTGCTCAAGTTAGGGCGAGGTTCTCCTCCTGTCCCTAACAGGGCTGTGGGGGCGCATGTGGGCATTGTGAGGCCTCTCCCCCCATCCGGTCTAAAAGAATCGGGCCTTCGACTTTGCTCAAGTTAGGGCGAGGTTCTCCTCCTGTCCCTAACAGGGCTGTGGGGGTGCATGTGGGCGTTGTGAGGCCTCTCCCCCCATCCGGTCTAAAAGAACCGGGCCTTCGACTTTGCTCAAGTTAGGGCGAGGTTCTCCTCCTGTCCCTAACAGGGCTGTGGGGGTGCATGTGGACGTTGTGAGGCCTCTCCCCCCATCCGGTCTAAAAGAACCGGGCCTTCGACTTTGCTCAAGTTAGGGCGAGGTTCTCCTCCTGTCCCTAACAGGGCTGTGGGGGCACATATGGGCGTTGTAAGGCCTCTCCCCCCATCCGATCTAAAAGAACTGGGCCTTTGACTTTGCTCAAGTTAGGGCGAGGTTCTCCTCCTGTCCCTAACAGGGCTGTGGGGGCACATATGGGCATTGTAAGGCCTCTCCCCCCATCAAGTCTAAAAGAACCGGGCCTTCTACTTTATGAGGTTGCCCTTTTGTTTTTGATACAGTTTGCTTGAATTGTCCCAAGACATATGGGCATGCATTTTTTGATTAAAATGAAGTTACTGGTAGTACATCCGTAAGTTTTTTGAGCTCCACGGTCGCGGAAGGTCAGCTCCTCCGAGCTCCTTAAGATAATAAGTTCTGGGCCGGACTACTTCTTTGACCTCATAAGGTCCCTCCCAGTTTGGGACAAGTTTTTCCTGGCCCTGAGGTTGCGAGACAGCAGCTCGTCGGAGCACTAGATCTCCTGCTTTAAACGCTTTGTTCTTGACTCGGGCGTTGTAATATCGAGCAACTTTCTGTCTGTAGGTTGCCATTCGAATCTGAGCGATCTCCCATCTTTCTTTCAGCAGGTCGAGGTTGGCTCTGAGACTTTGTGAATTTTGGTGTTCGTCGAATGCCACGACTCGTGTCGACGGGAGTTTAAGCTCGATCGGGATGACGGCTTCCGTACCAAAGGCTAAAGCAAAGGGAGTCTCCCCTGTAGGTAACCTCTGGGTAGTTCGATACGCCCATAGCACGTGATAAAGCTCGTCCGCCCAAGTTTCTTTTGCTTTTTCAAGCCTTGTCTTAATCCCCTGCAAAAGAGTTCTGTTAGTTACCTCAGCTTCGCCGTTCGCTTGAGGATGGGCTACTGATGTGAAGTTGTGGGATATGTTTAGATCTTCACAGAATTCGGTGAATCTTGCTCTCGCGAATTGCCGTCCGTTATCAGTGATTAGGGTTCTAGGCAGACCGAACCTGCACACAATTGATTTCCAGATGAAATCTTGTACTTTTGCTTCTGTGATTTTTGCCAGTGGTTCGGCTTCAACCCATTTGGTGAAGTAGTCAATCGCCACAAGGAGGAACTTCCTTTGTCCAGACGCCATGGGAAAGGGGCCAAGGATGTCCATCCCCCATTGTGCAAAAGGCCATGGGGCACTCAAGGGTGTGAGCTCGGTAGCGGGCTGTCTCTGGATGTTGGCGTACCTCTGGCATCGATCACACTTTTTGACATATTCAATCGAATCATGATGCATTGTTGGCCAGTAGTATCCTTGGCGGAGTAGCTTGTGGGATAAAGATCTGGCACCCAAATGGTTTCCGCAAGCTCCCTCGTGTACTTCCCATAAAGCGTAGTCAGCTTCCGAGGGTCGGAGGCACCTTAAGAGAGGCAAAGAGTATGATCTTTTGTACAATTTGCCCTCATAAAGGATGTACCGGGAGGCTTGATTTCAGAGCTTCCGAGCCTCCTTCGCATCCCGGGGAAGAACTCCATCTCTAAGATAGGTCATCAGCGGGTCGACCCAGCTGGGCTCGTGGTCGATTTCCATTACAGGCCGTGACTCTTCTGTACTCAGATGTTTTAGAACTTCAAAGAGGACGCCTTTGGGCAATTCGATCGGAGCCGACGTGGCCAGCTTGGAGAGAAGGTCGGCTCTGGTATTCTCCGACCTTGGAATTTGCCTAATGTCGAAGTTGTTAAAGGCGGGGGTAAGCTCCTTCATTTTCTCAAGGTACCTGGCCATACTGTCCTCCCGCGCTTCATAACTCCCGCTGACTTGTCCCACCACTAGTTGAGAGTCGCTGTGTACCCGGAGTTGACCTATTCCCAGCTCTTTGGCGATTCTTAATCCCGCGATCAGAGCCTCATATTCCGCTCCATTGTTTGTCGCGAAAAACTCAAAATGCAGAGCGTACTCTGCGATGACCCCCTCCGGGCTGACCAAGATCAGGCCTGCACCCGCGCCTGCCATGTTGGAAGATCCGTCCACATAGAGGGTCCAAAAGCAATCGGAGGGACTGGCTTCTTCGTTGGGGGAGTTCGGTTGAGTCTTCAGGTCATCAACTTCGCTTTGCTCAGGTTCGGCCTCCTCTGGGATGGTGCACTCTACTATGAAATCTGCCAATATTTGGGCCTTTACTGCTGGTCTAGGTCTGTAGTTGATGTCGAATTTCGTGAGCTCGATCGCCCATTTTGCCATCCTTCCAGAGATATCAGCTCGATGCAAAACTACCTTGATCGGTTGGTCGGTGAGTAGCATCACCGTGTGCCCTTGAAAGTAAGGTCGGAGTCTCCGAGCTGCAACCAACAAGGCGTAGGTCAGTTTTTCTAATTTGGTGTACCTGGTCTCGGCGTCCCTCAACGTGCGGCTAATGTAGTAGACTGGTCGTTGGACTTTCATTTCTTCTTTGACAAGGACAGCTGCGAGGGCCATGGGAGAGACCGCCAGGTACAAAAATAGTTCCTCTCCAGGTTCAGGCTTCGCCAGCAGCGGGGGTGAGCTAAGGTAGCTTTTTAATTCTTCAAACGCCTGTTGGCATTCAGAGGTCCAACAGAAGTTCTTCGGCTGCTTGAGAGTTTGAAAGAAGGGCAAACATCGTTCGGCCGACCTCGCGACAAAGCGATTAAGAGCCGCTACCCTTCCTGTGAGGCACTGAACTTCCTTGATCGACTTTGGAGCGGTCATCTCTTGGATGGCGCAAATTTTCTCTGGATTGGCCTCAATCCCGCGCCCCGATATCATGAAGCCCAGGAACTTTCCTGAGGTTACCCCAAAAGTGCATTTGGTTGGGTTCAGCTTCATTCTATACTTTCGAAGAGCGTCAAAGGTTTCCTCGAGGTCGGCGACATGATTTCTGGAAGACCTGCTTTTTACAAGCATATCATCCACGTAAACCTCCATGTTTCGGCCGATCTGCTCTTTGAAGATTTTGTTCACCAGTCGTTGGTAGGTTGCGCCCGCGTTCTTGAGGCCGAATGGCATGATCCTGTAGCAGTAAAGGCCACGATTAGTGATGAAAGCTGTCTTTTCTTCATCTTTCGATGCCATTCTAATCTGATTATAGCCGGAGAACGCGTCCATAAAAGTGAGGAGCTCATGGCCTGAGGTAGCGTCCACCAGTTGGTCGATCCTGGGAAGGGGGTAGCTGTCCTTTGGACAAGCCTTATTCAGCTTTTTGAAGTCTATACACATCCTCCACTTGTCGTTTGCTTTCTTGACCAAAACAATATTGGAGATCCACTCAGAATAATTGACTTCCTTAATAAATCCGGCCTTGAGAAGCTTATCCACTTCCTCGGCTATCACCTTCTGCCTCTCCGGGGCATGACTCCGGATTTTTTCTTTTGTCGGCCGATGTTTCGGGTCGACTGCCAGATGATGCTCCATGACTTCTGTGTCGATCCCTGGCATATCCGTCGGGACCCACGCAAAAACGTCCGCATTCCTTTGGAGGAAATCAACGAGACGCGTCTGCACCTCCTCCCCCAGGTTGGAGCCAATTAACACCACATGCTCCGTGTTCCCGTCATTCAAAGGGATTGGTATTAGATCTTCGATTGGACCGCCCCTCTCTTCAGCGAGGTCATCGCGAGTATCCAATCCATCGACCGGACAGAGGTCCGCTTGATCGCTTCTTTGCAAGGCGATGTTGTAGCAGTGTCTGGCCAGGGCTTGGTCTCCCCGGACCTCTCCGATCCCCTGGTTGGTGGGAAACTTCAATTTCAAATGGTAGGTTGAAACGACAGCTCTGAGGGCATTGAGGCCGGGTCGGCCAAGGATTGCATTGTAGGCAGATGGCTCCTTTACCACCAGAAAATTCACCAGAGCTCTGGACTGCTTTGGATACTGACCCGCAGTCACAGTCAGAGCTATCATTCCCTCCGTCGGAACGGCATCACCGGTAAACCCTATCAAGGGGGAGCAAATCGGTCTCAGATGACCGCTAAGAGTGGACATTCTTGAAAAGGTGTCGTAGAACAAGATGTCGGCCGAACTTCCATTGTCGACAAGAATGCGACGGACGTCGTAATTTGCTATATTCAAGGAAACTACGACCGCATCGTTATGAGGGAATTGGACTCCCTGGGTGTCTTTTTCGATGAAGGTTATGGGTTCTTCAATCTTTTGCCGCTTGGGGGATGCAGCTGGTATGCTGGTTGCCTCCCGTCGGGATTCCCCCGAGATGACGTTGACAGAATCCGGCAGAGACCGGTCATCCGGCCACTCCTTATCGGCGACCATAGCCGGAGGTAGTTGTGCAGAGGCCTCGTGAGAAGGCATCAGATGGGGGAGGAGGATTAGGTGCCAGAAAAGATGGCCGGAAGTGGATCCGTTGAGCGCTCCTTTAAGAACAAGGGTACTGCGAAGACACGCCCCCCTTCCTCTAGCGCCAATCCTGTTGGTGCAAAAATCTGCTTGCGCCGGAGAAGCTGGAGTTGGGGAAGCCGCGGTCGCCGCTGGGACCTGCAAAGGAAGTCTAAACCGGAGGTGGGGTTGCTCCGGTAAGACCCTCCGACGCTCAAGTCAGTTCTCTGCCTCAACAAGAATGGAGTGCTCGAACAGAGAATTTTGTAGAGTTTTGAGATAAGAAATGAGCTTATAGAATAACGTATCTGGGTCCCCCTTCTTATAGGTGGGGGAGGTAATGGATCGATGGCGACGTTTGTAACCGCCAGGTAGTGGGCCGCCCACAGTCAGGAGGAATTTACTGCGAAGAGTAGTGGAGCGGAGTCGTGGCTATCGCCGTAGCTCGCCATGTGGAATCTGTTACAGGCAGTGGAGTCACGTGGCACCCGCCGCAGGGAGTGGAGCAGAATCATGGCCGTTGATACAGCCTGTCAGAGAATAATGGAGTCGCGTAGGGTCTGCCGCAATGAGTGGAGCAGAATCATGGCCGTTGATACAGCCTGTCAGAGAATAATGGAGTCGCGTAGGGTCTGCCGCAATGAGTGGAGTAGAATCATGGCCGTTGATACAGCCTGGGAATGTAGATCCATCGACCGAAGCTCGGCAGTGGTCGGGGCTGGTGACGGAGTTCAGCTCCCGTAGGAGTCCGGACGAAGTCTGTCTTGCAGCCGTAGGGGTCGAGGATGAAGCCCGGCTCTCGTAGTAGTTCGGACAGAGTCTTCCTGCAATTTAAAGTTAAAGGCGGAGTCCGGCTCCCGTAGGAGTCCGAACAAGGCTTACCAGCGGTTGATGTTGAGGACGGAGCCCGACTCCCGTAGGAGTTCGGGCGGAGTCTACCTGCTGTTGAAGTCGTTGGCGGAATCCGGCTCCCGTAGGAGTCCGGACAAAGTCTGCCTGCTGTGGAAGTCGTTGGCGGAGTCCGGCTTCCGTAGGAGTCCGGATGGAGTCTACCTGCAATCAAGGTTAAAGGCGAAGTCCGGATCCCGTAGGAGTCCGGATAAGGCTTACCAGCGGTTGAAGTTGAGGACGGAGCCCGGCTCCCGTAGGAGTTCGGGCGGAGTCTACCTGTAGTCGATGTCGGCGGCAGAGCCCGGCTCCCGTAGGAGTCCGGGCGGAGTCCACTTGAGGTCGGAGTTATCGGCGGAGCCCGGCTCCCGTAGGAGTCCGGACGAAGTCTTCCTGCAATCAAGGTTAAAGGCGAAGTCCAGATCCCATAGGAGTCCGGACAAGGCCTACCAGCGGTTGAAGTTGAGGATGGAGCCCGGCTCCCGTAGGAGTTCGGGCGGAGTCTATCTGTAGTCGATGTCGGCGGCGGAGCCCGGCTCCCGTAGGAGTCCGGGCGGAGTCCACTTGAGGTCGGAGTTGTCGGCGGAGCCCGGCTCCCGTAGGAGTCCGGACGAAGTCTTCCTGCAATCAAGGTTAAAGGCGAAGTCCAGATCCCGTAGGAGTCCGGACAAGGCCTACCAGCGGTTGAAGTTGAGGACGGAGCCCGACTCCCGTAGGGGTTCGGGCGGAGTCTACCTGTAGTCGATGTCGGCGGCGGAGCCCGGCTCCCGTAGGAGTCCGGGCGGAGTCCACTTGAGGTCGGAGTTGTCGGCGGAGCCCGGCTCCCGTAGGAGTCCGGACGAAGTCTGCCTGTAGCTGTTGGAGTTGTCGGTGACGGAGCCCGGCTCCCGTAGGAGTCCGGGCGGAGTTGTCATGTAGTCGATTCCGCTGAGGACTTCGGCTGTGGGTATTTTATACCCAACAAAAATGATATTTTTTATTTCAATTATAATTAAAATTTTTATTTCTTAAAATTTAAAATTATAAATTTTGTTTTTCAATTAGAATTACAATTCTTATTTTTTTTCAATTCTATTTTTTTCCTTTTCTTCTTTTTTTATGGTATTTTTTATTTTTTTACAATATTTTTTTTCTTCAAATAATTTTTTAAAAAAATAATTTAAAATAGATAATGTAATTTAAAATGATATTTTTTATTTGAATTAAAGTTAAAATTCTTATTTTTTTTTAAATTTTAATTTATAAATTTCTTTTTTTCACATTTTTTCCTTTTTTTTCACTTTTTTATGGCATTTATTTTTTTATGAAAATTTAATTCAAATTAAAAATTTAATTTTTTTAATTCAAATTTATAATTATATAATTTTTCTATTTTTTTCATTTTTTTGTTTTTATGAATTTTTTTTAAGCTATTTTTTTATTTGTTTGGAATATTTTTTAAATAAATTAATTTAAAATTGGGAAAATAATTTGAAATGATATTTTTTATTTTAATTAATTTTAAAAATTTTATTTTTTTTAAATTTCAATTTATAATTCTTATTTTTTTTGATTTTTTTAAATTTTTGATTTTTTAGTGGCACATTTTGTTTTTTTAATTTTTTATTTTTTTGAATATTTTTTGAAAAAAATTAATTTGAAATGGGGAAGAATTTGAAATGATGTTTTTGAATTAAATTTAAAATTTTTATTTTTTAAATTTATATTTATAATTTTTATTTCTTTCACATTTCTTTCTCCTTTTTTCTTTTTCTATGATATTTTTAATTTTTTAAATTTTTAAGATTTTTGTTTAGATATTTTTTTAAAAAAATTAATTTGAAAAGAAAAAAATCATCTAAAATTATTTTTTTTATTTGAATTAAAAATTCAAATTTTTGTATTTTAAATTTTATTCAAAATTAAAACTTTTATTTATTTATAAATTTAAAATTTAAAATTTTATTTTTTTCCATTCTTTTCCATTTTTTTTGGGAGAAAAAATTAGAAAATACCATTTTGAATGGCGTTTGGCATTTTTAAAAATACCATTGTAAATGATATTTTTAAAAACGTCATTCAAAATGATAATTTTTAATTTTTTTTTTTTGGACGATGCCTACACGGAAAATGTGGGTGACGTGGCTTGAATAAAATATCATTCCAAATGATATTTTATCCCTTTTGCATTAGATTCGTAAATAAGTTAGAATTTATATTATTTAGATAAATAATTTTTTTTTATATTATTTAGGAGAAGGACTCCAACAAAATGAGTCACGGTCCAGGGAGGTAATAAAATTCAGCTAAATTATTGCTGGGAAGTACCGAATAATTTATACTGGCAATATGCCTGAGATTGTTTTTTTTTTTTTTTTGATAGAATATGCTTGAGCTTGTTGCTGATTTGATTTGGAGCCAAGAATCTATTGGAATTATATATTCATATGTCAGACCTGTTGAGGGGCGGATGGCCTCCCGAGCCAGCTCAAGCCAAAACCTTTCAAATAGGCTTGAGCCTGGACTTTAAACCCATCGAATTGGGCATCAGACCAAATGAATGGAAAATATAAGCTCATCTGTGGAATGGGCTAGACTTGAGTTTAGGTCTGAAAATCCAACCCCAGCCAGTCCAAACTGGATAAATATATATAGACAGTAATTGAGGTCATTAAGTGATCAGGGTAATTAAAAATTGGTCTACAAAATGTTAGGGTCATTAAAAGTTGGTCTACATCCAAGATGGTGATTGAGGTCAAGCGCTCCAGGGATGCATGCCAACATGTCTGAAAATTTATCAGGCACTTCTTGGTGATCGCAATTCGCTGCCCCTTTACATGGTTTGATGAAAGAAAACCAAAAACTATGACTAGTTGATGAAATTTTATTGGTTGTAGAAACATGACGATGCCTTTCAGCTTTGGAAAAAGAAGATACATGAATTAGCAGTCCTAGCATTACTCAATCTGCAAAGATCCTTCGAGATCAAGGACGGTGTGTCATAATATGTTCTTGGACCAGTCCTCATACAAGATAAAAAAACTAGTAGTATATCACTTAAAGTTGTTTTATGGGTCATAGCTTAATTACCAGTATATGACAAAGAGCTATATACCCAATATCAAACTATGAAGCATTAATGATGATATTTGTTAGGCAAAAAGGTAATTATGCATATAGATCACCAGCCACTTTAGTTTCTTCATACCCAATCCAAGTTGCAGCAAGCCCAAAATATGAAGTACATGTCTCATCTATAGAAATTCTACTTGATGCTCATATATAATAAAAGGGTTATGAACAAATTAACTAATTTACTTTCTTGGCCTCCATCAATAGTAATCAACAGTATATTGATTGCAATGTAGATTCAACCAATCTATCATGAGGTGTATAAGGGAATATATATGTAACAGATCCAAATTTTTAAGAAGGGTTCTAGAAATTGAAAAAAGGCTTGCTAATAGAATTCACCTTGAAGGATGGACTGTTATATAAGGAAACCTATTTATGTATCCCTCATGCTGCTTATAAGGTACATTGGATTCGAGAGGTTGTTACTTTAAAAGTTGCTAGACACTTTTGAGTCGAGAAGACTTTGTTGAACTGAAAAGGATGTCTCTTGGCCAAAAATGCCACGAGATGTGACTTGATTCGTCAAGGGCTGTGTATTATACAAAATATCAAAGCCCTCAAACAAACAACTGGGATGTTATACATCACTACCAATACTAAGCAAACCTTGGGAATGAATTTTTTGGGAGGTTTTCTAAAAACAAATCATGACCATGACTACTTGTTTTTGGTGGTTGATCAATTTACCAAAATGATATGCTTGATTCCTTGCAAAATAATGGTACTTGAAAAGGAAGCAACTCATTTAATCTTTCAACATATGTTGAAAAATTTTGGGTCACCTTCTTTCATAATTTTAGATCGAGATACTCATTTTATAAGTAATTTAAGAGATCTTTATGAAGGATGATAGATACCAAATTAAAGTGGTGCACTGCCTTCCAATCAAAGATAGATGGAGCAACAATGGTCATAAGTCATATCATGCTCCATCTCCTTCGAAGCTATAATTCTAAGCATCCAAATTTAGAATAATAGTTTGCCCACCTCCAATTTGCTTACAATCAAGCTATCTATGGTTCTACTCCAAAGTTGCCAATTTGAGGTATGTTTGTGCTAGTTCCTTCAACCGAAAATTCACAATTAGTTCTACACTAAATAATTGTATGGAGGAAGGAGATCAAGTATGAGCTCAAAGACTTCTTGAGAAGATCAGAAAAATGCATTAGGAAGTTGGGGTGGAGAAATTACAGCGATCTTAGAGAAGGCCTTTCTCTAAGATCTAGAAAACCCCAATAGAGAGAGAGAGAGAGATTATGTACAGAGAGAAACAAAAGAGAGAAATAAGAGAGAAAAAGTGGAGGAAGAGAGAGAAAAGAGAGAAGAAGAGAAGAGAGAAAGGAACATAACTCTTTCTTTCTCCCTTTCTTTTTTTTTATTCTTCCTTTTGTTTCTTTTCATCTTTTCTTTCCTTGGTTTCTTGGTGAAACAAGGGAGCTCATGCTCACCCTTTTCCCAAAATAGGGGATACCTAATAGTTGACAGTGGCTATGGTTAGTGATATTAGCCATGATATGCAGTTGAAGGTCCCATAAATGATGATCAACAGTGGTGAAAACAACCAAAAAAAAAGCCACCAAAATAGGGCTTCAGTCTAATCCTAAGATCCATGGCTTTCAAGTGAACAAGACCCACCATGGTCACAAACTGACATGGAAGGATGAAGCTTTGGCAACGAGTGCCAGCAGCGGAGATGGTCAGAAAAAAAAGAATAGGGCTTGAAAAATCCAAAAACAAATATTTGAAAACCAAACAAAGCATTTTTTTTTCTAGCCAAATCAGACTACTATTCTGTCAGAATCCATGATCCAATGACTAGGAAAGATGGGAAAAAGGATTAAGTAGAGAATCAATGGATCCTTTCCTTGATTCTAGCAATATTAGGCCATGGCATCTGGCAATAGTAGATTGCAATTGAGAAGAAGAAGGGGGAGGACACAGGCAATCTTCAACTTTGACACTAAATCTTGGGTTGTAGATGTTGAAAGAAACATTGAGGGCTTAAATAAGGCTAGGATCAAGCTCCCAAGGTTCACAATGTTGGACTCCCATAGGGAATCGAAGAGGAATATGACTCCCTGTTGCCCAAAAAGATTAGCAATCCAAAAGGGTGTGGAGTGAATTGGGTTCTTTAAAAATTTTTATCAAATATAAAAATTAAATAGTTATGTGATTCAATTTAAGCTAACTTGAATGTTTGTAAGGTGCAAATAATATTCAATAATGGAAGGAACTTAATGAATGCAAGGTAAGAAAATAAAACAAGAAAAATAAGCTATAACACAAACAAAATAAATTTATAGTGGTTCGGTCCACTCTCCAAGTTCTCTAAAAAATTTCACTATAATTAACTCAATTATAGGATATTTGTTTTATCTGGACTTACAAATAAATTTACTTATTTTTTTAAATCAACAATCAAAATTTTTATATTGATTATTTTCTAGATTCATAATCAATTCAGTTGATTTTACAGGATTACCACCATAATCTTACAAGTTCAATTTCAGACTTAGATGGGTCTAACCAAAGCTTCTTTCATCCTAAAGAAACTTATAAAGAAAACTCAAGAATACAAGAAATAAAACTTTTAACACAATAAAAAACTCTTTTGAAGCGTGGAGAAGTTAGTGATGAGTTGTTCAAATGAAGTTTAAATATCTCTTCTTAATGCTAGGAAGGATGTTGTTGATGATGAAGAAGATCACTATTAAAGGCTCACTAAATTTTTTTATACAACTTTCCTCCTTTTTTCCTCTTCTTAAGGATATGCGATGATGTGTTAGAAATTGAATTGATTAGCACAACAAAAGTTAAAATTTAATTTTATGATCATAAATATAGCAAAAAATTAAATTTTTAGATCAATAAGATGTGAGATCTCATATCGAATTAATCTGTATCCCTCATAGTTATTAAGATTAAGATCAAGAAGATCAAGAGGAAGAAGATCAGATCTTCATCTTTCTATAAGTAGTTTTTCACCATAATCTGATGATCATGGATGTCTTCACGATTTTTTAAAATCACACAAATATTTGATCTCTACAGATATCCACACAAGAATAGCCAAAGATTCACCCCAAAAGATTTTGATTTTCTTCTTAAAAAAATCAATATACAACTTTTTCTTCGCAGTCTTTGATCAATCTCCAACTTTTGATCACTAGATGCAATAAGGAAGAGAGAAAATTTATTCTTAAAACACCCAACTCTTGGGCATCCCCTGTATGAGAGAAATATGTGGTAGTACTATGCATGCAATTTCAAAAATTTATGCAGTAAAATAAAAAAATTAAACAATTTAATCTAAATTATATGCATAAGATTTAATCTAGACTATCATGTCAGGATAAATAATATAAACTAAGATGCACTTTAGATTGAAAAATAAATACTGGCATCGATCAGATCGATGCTGTAATTCTAGATCAAACTATTAGATCTAACAAAATGATCAAGAGAAGTCAGAAATCATTACCAAACCAAAAAAATCTTGATCTTTGTTGGTCCAATGCTTGGAAAGGCTCTCCTTCAGGTTGCTTACAGCCACACGAAGTCGTCTGATCTCTACAATACGTCCATACAAAGACTGACGTAGATTAGGATCCTTAAATGTGCTAGCTTGCAAGGAACTTGGAGACTGATTTCTTCCTTCTTCTTGAAAGGCCTTGAATGCTCCAAAGAATGAAGAGATCTAGAGGAGGAAGAGAGGAAGAGGAGGAGGAGCTCTAAAAAATTTAAAACCAACAAAGGGAACAATAATGTGATGCCAAGAGAGGAGCCACCTTTTTATAGACTATGGCTAGGATTTTCATCCAAGGGAAGGGCACCCTAAAGTCCACGCCAAAACCAAATTTTGGGCATCCCAAAATTTTCAAAAATTGCTAGTTGGTGTGAGGATGAGATCTGGTATCTCACACACCCAAAAATACTTCAAGAAAATTAAAAAAAAAATTTAATTAGGTGCCACATTTTTTTTTTATTTGAAAAATCTCTTTTCTTCTTATCACCTGATCTTTAATTTGGATCGCATTTTAATTAGACAAGAGATGAAAACATGACTCACTATCCATTACCACCCATCTTACTAGGCCCACTCCCTTGATATCAAAATGCTCAAGCCAAATCAAATTTAGCATTGAGATATGGTCATGAGTCTAGGAGAGGCACAGAAGATAAGGATAGAGTCTCTATCGACTGAGATTTTTCATTTCTAATTCGATTCTAAATCAAATCAAATTTGGTTTGAACCCAATGATAAAAATGAATCTAATCTAATTAGGAGCTCAATCATCTCAATAAATTTCTAACCCAATTAAGAATTAGTTGAGTCTAAGTTCTGATCGAATCAAGATCAAATTTCTCTCGTAATTAGACTTGATCATATCAAACACAATCTAAGTCGAACTAAATCTAATTCAATTAGACTTGATCCAAAACTCTTTACTCAATTCAATTGAGTCAATTAGTAATCTAATTACTAATTAATTCTTCATTAATAGTAGAGTTTCAGTCCAGTAGATCTCTCCTCCAGAGTTCCAGTCTCAGTGGGACTCCTCACCAGAGTTACAATCCAATTGGACTCTTTAGCCATCAGATCTGATTAAATCTTCTAATGTATGTAACCCATAGATTCGAACCAAAGTCAGTAGCATAGGAACAATTTCTTATACTAATCGATATAACCATCTAGCAATGGGACTCGACGTTTGGATAGGTCGAAAGATTGCAAAGCAGCATTCTAGAATCTACTGATGTATGGTTATCGTATAATTCATTCCTTTGATCCTAATACTTAAGGTGATCTAGGATTTAACTATCAATCTTAATTTAATTGACCATATTGTATTTCAGCCTTTCAAATCTATCACATAGATTATCCTGGTCAAGATTTTACTGAATTAAAATACACTGATGCATATCTCCTACTAATTTAGAAGGATCAATTCTTTCTTGACTCACATATCGACTTGATAAGTACTTGACTGTACCCAGTGTCCTTCCATTATTAAGTTAAAAATTCAGATGGTCCGATACTAAAATACAGTGAGTTACTTATAAGTCACCGTAGTGATATCAAATCTGAGGGATACTTATACCCATACCCTTCACGAGCTACTCTTGGTAGCAGAGTGCTCTGCAAATGATCACGTTCATTATGAATGTACTCCTATATTTCATCTGCATGCCATAACAGTGTCTCTACACTCCTTGATTAAGAGGATAATTAACTCATATGGTACACAACGATCTATACTCGATATTACTATCATCCCATTAACAGCATATCATTTGATCACGAATATTTTAAGAACTAAATGATAAATTCTTCTTTGTCGATTAATTATAGTCCTAAGAACTTCATTACAATACAAGAGTTCAAAATAAGATGGATAATTTGTAATAAAAAAATTAAATAATTTTTATTAATAAAAATTTATATATAATTTATAAGAATAAGCATAATTATCAACAGACTGATGATTGACTTTGGAATATATCTTCTAACAACTCTCACTTGGACTAAAACCAATCGGCATAGTATTGAATACCTATCTTTGACTTATGATCATCGAACTCCTTGATTTCGAGAGCTTTAGTAAATGGATCGGTCAGATTCTCTTTCCCATCGATCTTCTTAAGGTTGAGTCACCTTGATCCACGATCTCTCGGATAAGGTGATAGCGGCGCAGAATATGCTTGGTATATTGGTGGGACCTCATCTCCTTGGCTTGAGCAATGGCTCAAATATTATCACAGTATAATAAGACAGGGCCATCAATGGAGGGTATCACTTCGAGCTCATCGATGAACTTTTATAACTATACAACGTCATTCGTAGCATCGGATGTCATGATATACTTCACTTCACAAATAGAGTCGGTCACGATGTGTTGCTTGAAATTTTTCTAGCAGATCACTCCACCATTCAGAATAAAAATATAATCTGACATACTCTTGCTATCATCATGGTCTGACTGAAATCTAGAGATGGTAAATACTTAAGAATAGTCTTTACGACCTTCTAGTGGTTCTCTCCTGGATCAGACTGGTATCTACTCACTATCCGTAGTGAGTATGGCACGTTTGATCTTGTACATTTCATGATGTACATTACAGAATCCACTACCGAAGTATATGGAACTCTACTCATATGCTTTCTCTCTTGAAGGGTTGTCGGACAATCCTTCTTCGAGAGAGAAATTTCATGACCTATTGAAAGATAGTCTTTCTTGAAATTCTTCATGCTGAATCATTTTAGCATGATATCTATATATAAAGATTGGAAGAGCCCAAGCAACCTCTTAGATCTATCTCTATAAATCTTTATCCCTAGAATGTAGGCTACTTCTCCCAGATCTTTCATGAAAAATTATGACGACAGCTACACTTTTATTCCCTATAATGCAGGGATGTCATTCTCAATTTAGAGAATATCGTCCACATATAAAATAAAAAATATAATTATTGAACCATTAGCCCACTTATATAAGTAGGGTTTCTCTCTGTTTCTAACGAAGCCATATGTTCTGATTATCTTATCAAAATATATGTTCCAACTCTGAGATGCTTGCTTCAATCCATAAATAGATCTTTGAAGCTTGCATACCTTGGACTCATCTGTGGATATGAATCTTTCAAATTATATCATATACACCTCTTCGTTCAGCTCTCTATTTAGGAAAGCTGTCTTCACATCTATTTACCAGACTTCATAGTCTAGGTATGCTACTATCGCAAGTATAATCTGAATGGACTTGAGCATTGCCATAGGAGAAAATATCGCATCATAGTCAATACCATAATGCTGATGTTAATATTTGACAACCAAACAGGCTTTATAGGTCTCTATCTTTTTGTCTGCACCCCTCTTCCATTTGATGACCCACTTACACCTTATGGATTTCATCCCTTCAGGTAGATCAACTAATGTCCATACATCGTTCACCTTCATAGACTCTATTTCAGATTTCATGGCTTCAAGCCATTTATCAGAGTCGGACCTCTGTATTGCATCCATGTAGGTGATCGGGTCCTCATTATTCTCATCAAGTTCAACAGGATCTCCATCTTGGATCAAGAAACTTAAGTATCTGTCTGATTGATGCGGTACTCTATCAGATCGCCTTAAGGATGATTATATATTAGGCTTCGAATTTCATCTTATCAAATTCAGTTTAGATTCAATCATTAGTGTTGGTTCTTCTACTTGTCGAACTTCATCAAGCTCGATTTTAGATATACTTATTTCTTTACTAAATTTTTTTTTTTTTAAAATATGCTTTATTACTGACAAATATCTTTTATTCAATAGGCAGGTAAAAGCAATATCCCCTCATTTCCTTGGGGTACCCTATGAAATTATATTTAGCAGATCTAGATCCGAGCTTATCAGTTTGTAATTATTTAACATAAGTCGGACACCTCCAAACCTTAAAGTGAGGTTCGACCTACACTCTGATCATATCTCATATGATGTTTTACTAACTGACTTGCTCGAAATATTATTGAGCATAAAACAGGCTATCTTAAGTGTATATCTCCAAAAAGAGATTGGTAGAGTTGCAAACTCCATCATGGATCGAACTATGTTCAATAAGGTTTGATTCCTTCTTTTTGAGACGTCATTATGCTGTGGTATCCCTGAATGGGTCTATTATGA
Organism: Elaeis guineensis; assembly: GCF_000442705.2. Taxonomy (NCBI): domain Eukaryota; kingdom Viridiplantae; phylum Streptophyta; class Magnoliopsida; order Arecales; family Arecaceae; genus Elaeis; species Elaeis guineensis. Next base: position 36,488,103 of record NC_026005.2, on the reverse strand, counting down.
GAGAATCTCATTCTCTCCTAGATATATCAAAAATTCACTGAAAAGATATTCACCACTTCGATCAGATCGAAGAGTTTTAATACTTTTCTTAGTTTTTTTTTACTTCATTACAAAATTATTTGAATATTTTATATCCATACCTAGATAGATCATCTGTGAACGTAATAAAATAACTATACCCTCCTCTGGCACATGTGCTCATAGGTTCACATACATCAGTATGTACTAAACCCAGAACATCACTGGTTCGTTCATCTTTTTCAGTAAAAGGTGACTTGGTCATCTTTTCAAGTAGACAAAACTTACAGATAGATAACGATTCATAATTATTTTTATCAAAAATTTTTTTTTGAGCTAACCTGTTCTATCTATTCTTGTTGATATGACCTAGCCTATAATACTAAAGGTAGGCATCTGTGACATCATCTATTTTAGAACGTTTATTAGAAATGTACATTACATTAGGCCTAGATACAATATAGATACCATTGTTCAACTGTCCACGCAATATTATAACACCATTCAAAATGATATCACAAAATTTTTTCTTTATTGATGTTTCATAATTTGATTTGGTCAAAAGGCCTATAGAAATAGCATTAAAAAAAAAACTAGAACAGTAATGACATTCATTAAGATCAATATATTGAGACTCGAATACAAGCTTAATAATTTTTAAAGCTAGGCTGGAACTGATTTTTCATCTCCAACGTTTAGAAATCTCTTGCCATCTCCAAATCTCCTACTGATCTGAAGACCCTGTAATGAATTGTAAATATTAATAGAGCTATCGGTATCCAATACCCAGATCATTGTATCAAAAAGAGAGAAGTTACAAGGTGTTATCACATAAGTATCTTGTCCAGCAACTGATTGCTTCTTCTTCTTTAGCCTGTTCGAGTCAAGGGAAGCTATATACCGAGGATAGTTTCTCTTTCAGTGATTCTACTTCTTGCAAAAGAAGCACTCTACTTAACTTTGATCAGCTTTGAACTTGAGTTTCTAAGTCTGACTTGCAGCACCTTGCATCTTTTTATTTTTTTTCTTTTTTCTTTTCTTAAAGGAATGATGCCCATCCGAAGAAAATCCTCTCACTACATTCATCATTTTCTTATGGAGCTGATGATCCTTCTCAAAAATTTGTAGCAACCCTAACAGACCATGGTAGTTGACTACAGACTTCGTTATTCTAAAATGATTGAAAAATGATGGGTAGGACTTGGGCAGGGAGTTCAAGGTCATATCCTTCCCTAGCTGTTTGTGCAAAGAGAAGTTGAGCTTGCTCAGTTTCTTGATCTGTTTGATCATGCACAATATATGATCGGTGACAGATGCTCCCTCCCTTATTCAAGCATTGAAAATGGTGCAACTAGTCTTGTGCTGCTCGACATTGTCGAGAGTACCAAAGGACTCTCTCAACACTTGGAGCATTTTCTCTGGCTGAGCCTCTTCAAATTTTTGACTGAACTTGTTGTTCATGGGGGCCGCATTATGCAACAAACTATGGTGCAGTCATTAAGCTACTTCAAGTAAGTATCTCTAACCATGCCACAAGCATTAGGTACGGGCTCCTCAAGTGCTAGATCTATAATCACATATAGGATCCGCTCATGCTCCAAAACGATCTTGAGTTTTCAATATCATTCATCGAAATTTGATCCGATCAACTTTTTACTGTCCAATAGTGATTGGAGTGACAAGTTTGAGGTCATATCTGCACATACAAGAAAAAATTAAAACTTAATCAGTATATGAATTTATTAATCTTAAAGACATAGACTTTAGTCTAAAAGTCCTCCTACTATTTTATACAAATTGATTGTCTCTACCTTCAATTCAAGAAATTAGCTTAATTCCTTAGTGGGTACTAGAATCCACACAGACTGTATACAGACCCAAAGATAGCTTGGTCAACCCATATGCATCTATGGGTAGGTTCTCAATCAATTATTTTTTTAAATAATTTTTAAAATTTAATTTAGTCTTAGATTTTATTTCAGTAGGTGATGGACCTCTACTGAAAGTTTCGATTAGGTCAAACCATTAATATGAACCTACTCAGTGATTGTAGCTAATGAATGATTAGGTCTGAAGATGGCTCGATCAATCCAACCATTTCAGATAGTACAATAGAGTCATCATATGATGAATGATAATTCCATCATTCAGAGAAATACTAGACAAATGGTGTCTGAATGTCAATCAGAAATAATGGACTTATTACCATTCATCTTAATGGGAGGCTATGATCTAGTTACCACCATAATCAGCTTATTTTAGAGATCTAATAATTTAGAAGATTTAATTATGAGTTAAAAAGAGAGAAGAGATCAATCAGTAAACCATAATCCTCCCACTGATTTCATCAAGTCATTGAATCGGATTAGGGTCATACTGATTGAAATGGCACCTAGATCAGTCACACTGATTAATCTTAATGGCATGAGTTAAGATGAATTACTTAGCGATCTAATCAAAATATAATTCATAAAATTAGCTAGGTAAGTGAGATCGATGGGAGGGTCTACTAAGCTTGCCTTAGATACCATCGAAATGGTCAGATAAGTCGCTCTCAATTAAAAATCATCGATCAAAATATTGAACTTATCTTAACATCAATTGGTTAATTAGTTTCAATTTAACCAACATAATGATTCAAATTTAACCACTGAGCCACAATCAAGGTCCATTTGATCTAATCAAAGATATGGATTTGATCATCTATAACTATTGTATTAAAAAGCCCTTGATTAATCTAATTCAATATTTGGTTAGACTTAATCAATTTCTCTGCATGATCAATTAATTTTTTGATTCTAACCTTAGGTCTAACCTAATTAAAAGGATCTGATTTGAGCTAACCCATGTTTCATATTTTATGCAATGTCATTAGATCTTAAATTATAATTCTAGATCTAATCAATCCGACACTTAATTCTTAATTAAATTTTTGCATCAACATGGTTTAGGTTTTGAAATAATTTTTTTTTCATGTAAACCTTTTACATTAAATCATAATTTTTTTAGATCAAATCTAAATATTTATGATTTTAAATCAAAATAATTTTAATTAATCAAGATTAGATGTAACTAATTTTTTTGTAACTTGTATCACATACAATAAATTCTAGAATTTTACAAGAAAGTAATTTTTTTTTTTTACTTTCTTCTTCATGGGACCTCACATTAACACCCATACATACCATAAGAGTATCCTATTGAATAAAAAGAGAGGGTCATGTAACCCTACTTGCTCCTATGATTGAATGGCTTGATGATTATCCAATCTGTGTACTTTACTACTCAAATCATCTAATCTTACAAGATAAAATTAGATCTAAAACTAAACATATTTAGATCTAATTTAAATCATAAATAATCAGATCTAATATCATAAAATCAGATCTAAAGGCATAATAAATCATATCATAATGATCTTTTTTTTCATACCAATTGAAAGAAACATGTGGTAGTACTATGCATGTAATTTCAAAAATTTATGCAGCGGAATAAGAAGATTAAATAATTTAATCTAAATTATATGCATAAGATCTAATCTAAACTATCATGTTAGGATCAATAATATAAACTAAGATATACTTTAGATCTGAAAATAAATACTTGCATTGATCTGATTGATGCTGTAATTCTAGATCTAACTATTAGATCTAACAAAATGATCAAGAGAGGTCAGAAACTATTACCAAACCAAAAAAATCTTGATATTTGCTAGTTCAACACTTGAAAAGGCTCTCCTTCAGCTGGCTTGCAGCCACACGAAGTCATCTGACCTCTACAGTATGTCCACACAAAGACTGATGCAGATCAAGATTCTTGAAAGTGCTAGCTTGCAAGGAATTTGGAGGCTAATTTTTTTCTTCTTCTTCAATGGCCTTGAATGCTCCAAAGGATGAAGAGATCTGAAGGAGGAAGAGAGGACAAGGAGGAAGAGCTTTGGAAAATTAGAAACTAGCAAAAGGAACAATAATGTGACACCAAGAGAGGGGCCACTCTTTTATAGACTAGGGCTAGAGTTTTCATCCAAGGAAAGGGCACCACAAAGTCCATGCCAAAACCAAATTTTAGGCATCCCAAAATTTCCAAAAATTGCTGGTTGGTGTAAGGAAGAGATCTGATATCTCACACACCCAAAAATACTTCAAAAAAATTAAGAAAAAATTTAATTAGGCACCACCTTCTTTTCTTGTTTGAATAATCTCTTTCTTTCTTATCACCTTATCTCTAATTCGGATCGCATTTGAATTAGACAGAAGATAAAAACATGACTCACCATCCATTGCTGCCCACCCTTATTGGGCCTACTCCCTTGATGCCAAAAGGCTCAAGCCAAATCAAATTTGGCATTGAGATATGGGCATGGGTTCAGGTGAGGTGCAGAAATAAGGATAGAGTTCCTGCCAATTGGGACTCTTCATTTCTAATTCAATTCTGAACCAAATCAAATTTAGTTTGAACCCAATAATAAAAATGAATCTAATATAATTAGGAGCCTAATCATCTCAATAAATTTCTAACCCAATTAAGAATTAACTGAGTCTAAATCCTGATCGAATTAGGATCAAATTTTTTTCGCAATCAAGCTTGATCATATTAAACCCAATCTAAGTCGAACTGAATCTAATTCAATTAGATTTGATCCAAAACTTTTTACTCAATCAAATTGAGCTAATTAGTAATCTAATTACTAATTAATTCTTCATTAATAGTAGAGTCTCAGTTCAGCGGGATTCTTCTCCAGAGTTTCAGTCCCAGTGGGACTTCTCACCAGAGTCACAATCCAATTGGACACTTCAACCATCAGATCTGACCAAATCTTCTAATGTGTGTGACCCTATAGGTTTGAATCTAAGCCAGTAGCATAGAAATAACTTCTTATACTAATCGATGTAACTATCTAGCAATAGAATCCGACATCTAAATAGATCGAAAGATTGCAAAGCAATATTCTAGAACCTACTGGCATACGGTTATCGTATAATTCATCTCTTTGATCCTAATGCTCAAGGTGACTGAGGGTTTAATTGTCAATCTTAATTTAGTTGACCATATTGTATTTCAACTTTTCAAATCCATCATATGGATTACCTTGGTCAAGATTTTACTAAATTAAAATACACTGATACATATCTCCTACTAATTCAGAGAGATCAATGTTAGGTTTGTGCCCTAGAAGCTAATTGTTGGCTGATACATTATGTAATTTCAGAGCTTAAAACTTATACTTATAATTTTTCATTATCAATAAAAGATTTTTCCATTCCAATCATGTTTATGTGTCCATGATTTATTCAAGAAATTAATAAAAATAATTTTTATATATTCTTAAAGTATTAAGAATTTGAGACATACATTAATTAGTGATTAATTTCTAAATACTTTTGATCAAAGAATCATTACGGAGGACAGTGATTAATCTATTTGAGATTGGTGCACGGTTCACCTCCCTTGTGGATAGATGAATCTTAGGTCTGCGGTGTAGAGACGCTGAGGTGAAGGTATGGATGGTTGTTAGAGAATAACTTGCACTAAACGTGACCAATATGAGAACCTCATGGATGTACTCACTCATCAGTGGTCTTTTCAATGCTCTAGTGGTGTGAGTGGTCCTTTGACCTACGATGTCATTGGCTATATTTGCAGTGAGATTACTGGGTTTGACTATATATTCCCTTGATCCCTAGCCATTTGGGTCCTAGCTGTGTATGTTGACTTCAATAAGTTCAGGTCATTGTTTGGAGTAGGATGCACTTAGATGGAATCTATCGACCTCGATAAAAAAGAAGAAGTTCTATGCAATTCGCGAGACTGAATTCAGAAAGTCTTTCGCCAAAGCAAGTGTAAATACTGAAAAAAATTTTTTACAGGAGTCACAAATGAACTTGAGTCTAGCCAATCTCTCATATGACTGACGATGGAGTCTGATGAGTTCTCCATGACCTCCATCAAGTCGAGACTCATGATAGAAGGACTGAATTATATGATAACTGTACCTAAAGATTCATTCTTTCATTCTACTAAGTTGCCACTACATACTGCTAAGTATCACTAATGGATTGTGAGACTCATCAGATATCATCTTGATGATCGATGGCCCTCAAAGGATAGAATTAGAAATGTTCCAATCCATGAAAAAGAGTTTCGATAATATTGTGATAGAGATTACAATATATCTCACTACCAGATAGAATGAAACCTATGGGGTCACACATTAAGGGATTTAATCTCAAATTTGTCAATTAGGCTTGTGAAGTTCCAATTGGATTAGGATTTATTGAAATCCTATTAGGTTTATGAGAATCATGCTAGCACATGGTTAAACTTAATTCTTCTCAGAATCTTGATTTGATCAAGTCCATAGTCTTGAACCTAACCTAAATCTATTTGAATTTAATTGGGCTCTTAATTGTAAGCCCAAGAGAATTGGATTATATCAATGAGATGGCATAAATTATCCTAATATTATTTTTTCATTATTTTCTAATTATCTCTAAGAATGCATGTAGAATAGATGGAAAGATGGGAGGCACCTACTTCTCTTTTTGGCAAGACCAAGGGGCACCAACCCCCTGGATATGGCAAGAGGAGCCCACCCACTCTCATGGCTAGGCATGGAAGAGAGAGAGAGAGGGACCACGCCCCCTCTCATATGGCAAGAAACCCTAATGTGGGGCACCAACTATCTGACTTATATTCCATGAGCGCCCCTTGTATTTACCTAAAAGGGTTGATTATTTGCTAATTATATCTAATTTTATTAAGAATAAATCAGATTAAAAAGGTAAAAGATTCTTATGAGATAAGAATGTACCTTTTTAAGATAATTAGATTACTCCTTTGAGTCAGAGTACTGCCTATATAAAGAGAATATCTCTAAGATTTCTAAGTGATAGAATTTTGTGAATCCAAAAGTCTCTCTCCTTTCTCCATGCCTCCCCTCCTTTCTCTTTTCTCTTCCATACCCAAAGGTTGGAAGTCCCACTTTCCATACGCCAAGAGTAGAGGTGCTGTCCATCTACAGTGAAGAACAAAGAGAAGAAGAAGAAGGCTGCATATCAAGGAGTTGATCTCATAGTCTAGATCAAGGAGTTGATCTAAATTCTAAAGCTAAGATTCTAGTTGGAGAAGAAGAATCAACTATGAGAAGATCAGTTCAAGATTGATCCTAGTGGATATCTATAGAGGTTAGACACGTGTGCAGTTTGAGCATCTATGAATCTATGATCATCGATAGTGGTGAATATCTATCCACACAATCTTATACTTATTTTTTAAATTTTAGGTTATATGTTTATGTTTCTTCAAAACTTGGGTAGGATTAGATTATTAGATGTATGTCCTAAAGTCAATATGACTGACACATTGTAATAAATCTAGAACATAATTTTGTACTTAATATATTTATATGATTAATAAAAGGGGTAAGTTCTTTTTCATTCAAGTGTAATGTGCCTTTGAATCATTCATAAAATTAGTTTCGATACATATTCTCAAAGTGTTAAGAATTAGAGATATGTATTTAATTTCTAAAGGCTCCCGATTATAGGATCATCATGAGGGCGATGATAGATCTAGATAGACTGGTGCACAAATCACTTCTTTCGGGATAGATGGGTCTCTAATCTATCGTGTAGAGACACAGGAGATAAATACAGATGGTTGTTAAAGAACAACTAACACTGAGCGTGATCATACGAGAGATTATTTAAATTTCTATTCAATCATCAGTGATTGTCTTGATACTGTATTTGTATGACTGATTCTTTGACTTGAGATGGTACTGCTACTCATAGTGAGGCTGCTGGAGTTTGAGTGACATATAAATATGGGTCTTAATGAGCCCTTATAGTGGATGTTGGTGATAGTTAGTCCACTGTAAGAGTGGGGGTGTGCATCAAGATAGGATCCATCGACCTTGATAGAGAGAAGTCTTATAGAATTTGAGAGACTAAGTCCAAGAGTCTGTGGTCATAGCAGTGTGATTGATGGAAAAGAATTTTCATAGAAGTCACAACTAGACTTGAGCTAATCAATCTATCATATGATTGATGTTGAGGTTTGACGATTTATCCATGACCTGCCAGCTAGTTGGGACTCACGATAGAGGAACTAAATCACACGTTAACTATACCTAGAAATTCATTTTAGTTCTACTGGATTGCTATTACATACTGCTAGATGTCACTAGTGGATTGTGAGAGCTCACTAGGATTGTTTCAGATCGATAATTTTTGCTGAGTTAAAGTAAAATTATTTCGACCCATTGAAAAGAGTTTCAATGAATAATGATAGAGATCATTGTATATCTCATTATCAGATAGAATTGAATCTATAGGGTGACACAACAAAAAGATTAGGCCTGAATTAAGAAATTGAGCTTATGAAGTATCAATTGGGTTTAGAAAAATTTATTGGGTTCATGATAACCTTGCTAGCACATGGTTGGACCCAATTCTTCTTTTCGTTAGAATTACTTATTTGATAAGATAATTCTAACTTAATTATCTGCTAATAACCTACATGAATAATATTCATGAGATAAATTGTTGAGTATCTAAGGTTATGGATCATATAAATTAAGGGTGCAAGTCCCTTATGAATATCCTTGATAGTTATTATGGGGCACCACTTTGATTTGATCAATTTGAGTGTGTCCATTAATTAGAAGGCCTTTGATTTTCATATGGGGTGTCTCTTGGGTGCAAAAGAGGATGTTTAATTATGGGTGCAAGGGCTCCAATAGTTGGCACCTAATGGACTTCTTAATGTAAGTTGGATAACTTAAGTTAATAGGAATCCTAATGCAAGTAGGACTTGTATTATGAGATTAAATAAGTTTTAATCCTTATGGCTATTTAAATAGGCCTCTCTTAAGACCCTTAGAGCATCAAAATCAGTAGCCCCTCACATCCAAAGGCTCTCTCCATGCCCTCTCTTTCTCTCCCTTTCTCTTCTCTTAGGTGTTCTATACACCCCCCTTCCTTGGGACGCACGTCCCAAAAAGTTTCATGTCCAAAGGAGTTTGTGTGCCTCTTTCTTGTTGGATTCTAGCATCTGATAGTAGCATATAGCAAGAAAAAACTCTAGAGAAGAGGAGAAGAAGAAGATCAAAAGAGAAAGATCAAGTGTTGATCATGATCCAAGCTTCATTCAGATTCAGCAGGTTAAATTTTGAAGAATCAAAATTTAGATTATAGAGAGCCTCTTCTCTTCCAGATCCAGTTTTGAAGAAAGAGATTGCGAAATAGGTATGTGATTTGATCACAATCTGAATTTCAGCATATATCAATTTCAGCATATGAAATAGATCCATATGGTTTTATGTTTTTATGCATGCAAAATTTAGATTAAAATATTTTAGTCTTATTCTTCACTACGGTGTTTAGAAAATAAAAGTTTTAAAATACATAAGCATGCACCAAACCTAGAATTACAATAGTGGTATCAGAGCCATGATTTTCATATGCTGAATTTTGACATATTTATTTTTGAAAAGATTTCAAAATCAATTTTTTTTTGATACATGAGATATATAGATAGATCAACTAATCTGAAATTTAATTTTTGATTTAATTTTATAACATATAGATGATATGTAATTGTATGCATAGATCTGAATTTTAATTTAGAAAGAGTTCTAGTCCATGTTCATGTGATACATAGATACATGCATAAAATCTAAAATTTTTATATGATCTAAATTTTGATACATATATGTGATATATGATTATATTTTTAGATCATAAATTTACTTTTAATCTGATCCATGATTAGTATATGAGATATATGATATCATGCTAAGATCTAAAATTTTATTTAGATCTAATTTTATATACATATATATGATATATGTTTGTATGTTAAAATTTAAAAATTATTTTTATGTTCTAAAACTTATTTTTATGCAATAAATTTAGATCTAAAATATGATTTTAGAATCTAAAATTCTTATTTGTGCATGAAGATTTTTGTCATAAAAAAATCAAAAATTAGATCATGTAATAGGATTACATCTAAGATTTTTGATTTGAGTTATATGAGTCTAATTCGATTAAGTAGTTGGTCAAACTAAGTCAAATATTGAATTTAGTTATATCAATTAAGTTAATGATCATACAATTTGTTGGTGCAAAAATCCACTTACGTCGGAGAAGCTGGAGTCGCGGTCGCCGTCGGGACCTGCAAAAGAAGTCTAAACCAGAGTGGGGTTACTCCGGCAAGACCCTCCGACGCTCAAGTCAGTTCTCTACCTCAACGAGAATGGAGTGCTCGAACAAAAATTTTAGCAGAGTTTCTAGGTAAAAATGAGAGCTTATAGAATAACGTATTTGGGGTTTCCCTTTTTATAGGCAGAGGGGGCAACAAACTGATAGCGATGCCTGTAACCATCTGGCAGTGGGCCGCCCATAGTCAGGAAAAGTTTGTTGCGAAGAGTAGTGGAGTGGACCCGTGGCTATCACCAGGGTGTGCCACGTGGAGTCTGCCACAAGGAGCGGAGTAGCATCCGTTGTCGCGATTTGCCAGAGAATGAAAGAATCACGCGGTATCCGTCGCAGGAAGTGGAGCAGGACCATGGCCATTATTATGGCCTGTCAGGGAGTGATGGAACCGCGTGGAATCCATCGCAGGAGGTGGAGTAGAGTCGTGGAGTGATGGAGCCGCGTGGAATCTGCTGCAGGGAGTGGAGCAGAGTCGTGGAGTGATGGAGCCGCATGGAATCTACCGCAGGGAGTGGAGCAGAATCGCGACCGTTACTGCGGTGCGCCAGGGAGTGAAGGTCTACCGGCTGAAGTTCGGCTGGAGTGTCTGATGGAGAGAGGTAGTTAGCCATCCGTCCGAGAGGAGCTCGGAGTCCGGCTCCCGTAGGGGTCCGGGCGGAGTCTTCCTATGATTAAAGTCAGGGGCGAAGTCCAGCTCCCGTAGGAGTCTGGACGAAGCTTACCAGCGGTTGAAGTTGGGGACGGAGCCCGACTCTCGTAGGAGTCCGGGCGGAGTCCACTTGCAATTGGAGTTTTGGGCAGAGTCTGGCTCCCGTAGGAGTCCGGACGAGGCTTACCAGCAGTTAAAGTTGGGGACGGAGCCCGGCTCCTGTAGGAGTCCGGGCAGAGTCTACTTGCAGTTAGAGTTGTGAGTGGAGTCCGGCTCCCGTAGGAGTCCGGACGAGGTCTGTCTGCAGCCAGAGTTGGGGACGAGGCCCGGCTCCCGTAGGGGTCCAGGCGGAGTCTTCCTGTAATTAAAGTCAGGGGTGAAGTTCGGCTCCCGTAGGAGTTCGGACGAAGCTTACCAGCAGTTGAAGTTGGGGATGGAGCCCAACTCCCGTAGGAGTCCGGGCGGAGTCTACTTGCAGTTGGAGTTGTGGGCGGAGTTCGGCTCCCGTAGGAGTTCGGACGAGGCTTACCAGCAGTTGAAGTTGGGGATGGAGCCCGACTCCTGTAGGAGTCCGGGCAGAGTCTACTTGCAGTTGGAGTTGTGGGCGGAGTCCGGCTCCCATAGGAGTCTGGACGAGATCTGTCTGTAGCCGGAGTCGGGGATGAGGCCCGGCTCCCGTAGGGGTCCGGGCAGAGTCTTCCTGCAATTAAAGTCAGGGGCGAAGTCCGGCTCCCGTAGGAGTCCGGACGAAGCTTACCAGCAGTTGAAGTTGGGGACGGAGTCCGGCTCCCGTAGGAGTCCGGGCAGAGTCTACTTGCAGTTGGAGTTGTGGGCGGAGTCCGGCTCCCGTAGGAGTCCGGACGAGGTCTGTCTGCAGCCAGAGTCGGGGACGAGGCCCGACTCCCGTAGGGGTCCGGGTGGAGTCTTCCTGCAATTAAAGTCAGGGGCGAAGTCTGGCTCCCGTAGGAGTCCGGACGAAGCTTACCAGCAGTTGAAGTTGGGGACGGAGCCCGGCTCCCGTAGGAGTTCGGGTGGAGTCCACTTGCAGTTGGAGTTGTGGGCGGAGTCTGGCTCCCATAGGAGTCCGAACGAGGCTTACCATCAGTTGAAGTTGGGGATGGAGCCTGGCTCCCGTAGGAGTCCGGGTGGAGTCTACTTGCAGTTGGAGTTGTGGGTGGAGTCCGGCTCCCGTAGGAGTCTGGATGAGGTCTGTCTGCAGTCGAAGTCGGGGATGAGGCCCGACTCCCTAGGGGTCCGGGTGGAGTCTTCCTGCAATTAAAGTCAGGGGCGAAGTCTGGCTCCCATAGGTGTCCGGACAAAGCTTACCAGCAGTTGAAGTTGGGGACGGAGCCGACTTCCGTAGGAGTCCGGGTGGAGTCTACTTGCAGTTGGAGTTGTGGGCGAAGTCTGGCTCCCGTAGGAGTCCGGACGAGGTTTACTAGCAGTTGAAGTTGGGGACGGAGCCCGGCTCCCGTAGGAGTCCGGACGGAGTCTACTTGCAATTGGAGTTGTGGGCGGAGTTTGGCTCCCGTAGGAGTCCGGATGAGGCTTACCAGCAGTTGAAGTTGGGGACGGAGCCCGGCTCCCGTAGGAGTCCGGGTGGAGTCTACTTGCAGTTGGAGTTGTGGGCGGAGTCCGGCTCCCGTAGGAGTCTGGACGAGATCTGTCTGCAGCCGGAGTCGGGGACGAGGCCCGGCTCCCGTAGGGGTCCGGGCGGAGTCTTCCTGCAATTAAAGTCAGGGGCGAAGTCTGGCTCCCGTAGGAGTCTGGATGAAGCTTACCAGCAGTTGAAGTTAGGGATGGAGCCCGGCTCCCGTAGGAGTCTGGGCGGAGTCTACTTGCAGTTGGAGTTGTGGGCGGAGTCCGGCTCCCGTAGGAGTCCGGACAAGGTCTGTCTGCAGCCGGAGTCGGGGATGAGGCCCGGCTCCCATAGGGGTCCGGGTGGAGTCTTCCTGCAATTAAAGTCAGGGGCGAAGTTCGGCTCCCGTAGGAGTCTGGATGAAGCTTACCAGCAGTTGAAGTTGGGGACGGAGCCCAGCTCCCGTAGGAGTCCGGGCGGAGTCTACTTGCAGTTGGAGTTGTGGGTGGAGTCTGGCTCCCGTAAGAGTCCGGATGAGGCTTACCAGCAGTTGAAGTTGGGGACGGAGCCCGGCTCCCGTAGGAGTTCGGGCGGAGTCTGCTTGCAGTTGGAGTTGTGGGCGGAGTTCGGCTCCTGTAGGAGTCCGGACGAGGCTTACCAGCAGTTGAAGTTGGGGACGGAGCCCGGCTCCCGTAGGAGTCCGGGTGGAGTCTACTTGCAGTTGGAGTTGTGGGCAGAGTCCGGCTCCCGTAGGAGTCCGGATGAGGCTTACCAGCAGTTGAAGTTGGGGACGGAGCCCGACTCCCGTAGGAGTCCGGGCGGAGCGATGGGAGTTTGCCATCAGCAGTCGAAAGTCGGAGGAGACTTGCGAGGGTTAATCCCGTTGAGAACTTCGGCTGAGGGTATTTTATACCCAACACAATTATTGTTGATCAAATCGATTGAGTCCCATATGTAGAATCAATTAATCTAAGGACCTAATTTGGCTCGTTAGTTTGAGCTCGATTTGTTTGAGCTAATCGATTATGATCAATCGATCTATTGGTGTCTAAGATAAGTTAATGAGATGTGATTATTTAATTCATTCCATTAGCTGACCTGGCTATTTATTGGTATCTTAGGAAGGTAACGGGGGGACCCCCACTGATCTCCACTTACCTAGCCAATTTGGAAGATTGGATCTTGAATTAGGTTGCTTAGCAATCTTGTTTAGCTCATGCTAGTTAGATTGATCATATGATGACTGATTAGATGAGACCTAAATTCAAACCTCTCTATACATATTAAGTTCGTAGGTCTTCCACTATTATAGATGTGCGAACGTGTTACCGACATTGATTGTTCTCGGCTGGTCATAGTGGTTTAGTTTCATTGAAAACATAAAACCACTCTATTAGCAAGGAGTTGCTCCAGGGTAGGGATATGGTTGGACCCAATAATTGTTAGGTGAGGGATCCAATGACGATTTTACACCTGCTTGTGAATGATGGGTCGGGCTTAACTAAGAAGTATGGGTAATAACTGTTAGGTGAGCCTACATGACTTAAAGACCAAGTGGCTGCAATATACTTAGTGAAGCATCTGGGCAAAGAGTTGCCTATGCATTGGTGTGCATGTACCAATAACTGTTAGGTGAGGTGCATGTCATCGATGGGACCGTACACCCACTAGGAATCCTTTATCGCGTTAGAGTTTTCGTTTCATTTTTGGAGAGCGGAGAGATCCAAAAATTAGTGGGAGTCAATATTTGCATCTTAAAGTCTCCAAAAGTAAATTAAAATATTAAGTACAAAAGTCTAACTTCAATCTCTACTCTTGCAGTTAAACCATCATTCAGCCTCAAATCCTCTAGCTCGTATCCTTGAAATCAATCGTTTGATCAGTAATAATTACAAAGACTGGCATAGAAATCTCAAGATTTTCCTGACCTCAAAAAAGTTAAGTCATATTCTTGATCAGGATCCTGTTGTATTACCAAACCATCCTACTACTGAGCAGAGAGTTCCCTTTGAGAAGTGGACGGATGAAGACAATCGGGTCAAGTGTTATGTGCTAGCATCCATGTCAAACGAGTTGCAAAACTAGCACGAATATATGTCCACTACCTGGGCTATGATCACTCATCTATAAGAGTTGTATGGTGAGTAGAGCCATACTACATGCTTTGAAGTATCCAACAGACTCTTCAACCTAAAGATGTGCGAGGGGCAGTCTGTCCATGAGCACTGTATGACAGCGATCAAGGACATTGAGGAGCTTGGAAAGCTCGGGCTTGATATGCAAAAAGAATTACAGATGGATCTGATCCTTCAATCTCTTACCAGTTCATATAGTCAATTCATCATGAATTTTCATATGAACAAACTTGACTGCACTATTCCTGAACTTGTCAACATGTTGGTCACAATGGAGGGTACCTTGAAGAGTTCAAGGGGCACTGTTCTCACTATGGAGTGGACTTCTTCTTCTAAAAAAAAATCTACTGAAAGGAAGAAGGTTAAATCGATAAAGAAGTAGAAGAGAGAGAGCAAGCCAAAGAAGGATGGTCCAAAGGCGACTGAGATAAAGGAAAAGTGTTTCCACTGTCATGCTGAAGGCCACTAGAGGAGGAACTGTTCGAAATACCTGGAGAGCCTAAAGATCAAAAAGTGTGACAAACCTTCTGAAGGTATGCTCGTAATAGAATCTAACCTCACAGTTTCTTTTACTTCTAGTTGGGTATTAGACTCTGGTTTGAGTGCTCATATATACACCTCTATGTAGGATTTGATAGAAAATAGAAGGTTGAAAGAAAGTGACATGATCCTTTGGATCGGCAATGGAGCAAAGGTTGCTGTAGAAGTTGTTGGCACTTACCCTCTCCGATTACTGTCTGATGCTAGATTAGATTTAAAAGACTATTATTATGTTTCTGTAGCTAGTCAAAATTTAATTTTCGTATCTGTGCTAGCACAGGAAGGTTTTGAAATTTATTTCAATAAAAACTTTTATTCTATTTATTTATGAAATAAATTGGTTGCACTGGAACTTTTAATTAACAGTCTTTATCACTTGCATGTTGATGCGAATGTGAACTTAAATGAGCAAATAGTGAGTGCCGTAGGTCAAAAGAGATCCAAAGATGAGATTAACCAGAAGTACTTGTGGCACCATAGACTAGGTCATATTGGAGAGGATAGGACAAATAGACTGAAAAATGATGGGATCCTTAGCTCTCTTAATCCAGAGTCATATCCAGCTTGTGAATCCTATCTTCAAGAAAAAATAGTCAAGTTACCCTTTGTAGGACATAGGAAAAGGGCCATAGAGTTACTTGCCCTGGTACACACCGATATATGTGAGTCATTTGATTTGCAGACCAAGAGTAGTTACAGCTACGTCATTACCTTTACCGATGACCTGTCTAGGTATGGATATCTGTATCTCATGAAACACAAGTCTGAGGCCTTTAAAAAGTTCAAAGAATTCAGACATGAAGTAGAAAAATAGACAAACAAACCCGTTAAGGTTCCTCGATCTGATCGAGGAGGTGAATACTTTAATCAAAAATTTCTGAGATATCTTAAGGACAACAGCATAGTCTCTCAGTGGATCCCTCCTGGAACACCTCAACTCAATGGGGTATCCGAAAGGAGGAACAGGACCCTATTGGATATGGTCAGGTCCATGATGAGCTTCACTGATCTACTCTTATTTCTTTAGGGACATGCCTTATTGACTGCTATTCATTTGTTGAATTGGGTTCCATCAAAATCTGTTTCTACCACACCGTATGAGATATGGTTTGGTAAGAAGCAGAGTCTCGGTTATCTTAAGACTTGAAGATGTTCGGCCTATGTCAAGAGACAGATGACAGAAAAGTTGAAGGATAGATCTATTATAGCTCGCTTTATAGGGTATCCAAAAGAATCCATGAGATACTACTATTTGCCACAAGACTACAATGTGATTGTGAGTCGAAATATTGTGTTCCTGAAAAATAGTTTATCCAGGATGGCGGTAGTGGGAGGTTAGTGAAACTCGAAGAGAAGGTCTCTAAAGAGTCTAGAGTTATAGATTCTTAGGAACCCGTAGTCCATGAGCCAGTAGTTGATGTTCCTCTGCCACCTCATAGATCTAGGAGGGTCTCCTGACCTCTTGAAAGGTACATGGGTATGCTTACGGAGGAAGTAAAGGAAATATTCCTTATGGAAGATAGAGGTCATTGGTGATGATCCCAATACCTTTGGAGGCGATGTCTGACATCGATTTCGAGAAATGGTTAGATGCTATGAAGTCAGAAATTGACTCGATGCACTCGAATCAAATCTGAACTTTAGTGGATCCATCTAAAAGTATTATACCTATTGTATGTAAATGGATCTACAAAAGGAAGATAGATGTTGATGATAAGGTAGAGACCTATAAAGCAAGGCTTGTGGCTAAAGGTTATAGTCAGTGCGAGGGTATTGACTATCAAAAAGTTTTTTCGTCTGTAGCCATACTGAAATTCATCCATATTTTGCTTGCTATTGCAGCTTACTATAATTATGAAATCTGATAGATGGATGTGAAAACTGCTTTATGAATAGATATCTTGAGAAAGATATCTATATGGAGCAGCCTATGGGTTTCACATCTCGTGATGGTGATCACAGAGTCTGTAAGCTACAAAGGTCTATATACGGATTAAAGTAGGCTTCTCGGAGTTGGAACCATCATTTTGATAAGACAATCAAATCATTTGATTTCATAAAAACTGAAGAGGAACCTTGTATATACAAGAGAGTCAATGGGAGTGCAATCACTTTCCTCGTACTGTATGTAGATGATATTTTTCTTGTTGAAAATAATATTCCCATGCTGACCATGATCAAAAGATGGTTGTCCAAGAAATTCTCCATGAAAGATCTAGGGGAAGCATCCTATATTTTTGAAATAAAAGTTTATAGGGATAGACCTAAATAGATGCTTGGCCTATCATAAAAGCTGTACATAGAGAAGGTACTGAAAAGGTTTAGCATGAAAAACTCCAAGAGAGGTCTCTTACCTCTTAGGTATGGTATTAGTCTCTCCAAGAAGATGTGTTTAACCACATCTAAGGAGGTGCAGCGCATGAGTAAGATTCCTTATACCTCGACTATAGGAAGCCTCATGTACGCCATGCTATGTACTTGACCTGATATTGCCCTAGCTGTGAGTGTCACAAGCAGGTATCAGTCGAATCTAGGCAAGGAGCACTGGATAGCTGTGAAGAATATTCTTAAATACTTAAGAAGGACTAAAGATTTGTTCTTGATCTTTGGAAGGGATTCTGAGTTGCAAGTTGAGGGTATATTCTTGTTCGATATATTAGAAGGGTTCTGAATATACAATCAATGGAGGCTGAATATGCTGTAAATGTGTAGGATGAATTCTGTTTCTAATGTTAGTTATAAAACTAGATGTCATGCTATGACACAGTATTGCAAAGACAATGGCACCATAGTCCTTGCTAAGGAGCCCAAGGTCTCACTAGAAGTCCAAACACATAGAGCAGCAGTGTATGCGACTACCTTATGTCGAGGTGCGAAGAGTAGACTCTGCGAACAACGTGGAAGACCCACTAACTAAGAGTTAAAGCAATCAAAAATGAAAGTCCACCTTGAAAAGATGGGACTTAGATTTGTGGCCAATTGGCTTTAGTCCAAGTGGAAGATTGTTAAATGTATGTCCTAGAAGCCAGTATGATTGACACATTATAATAAATCTAGGATATAATTTTATACTTAATATATTGATATGATCAATAAAAGGGATAAGTTCTTTTTCATTCAAGTGTAATGTATCCTTAAATCATCCATGAAATTAGTTTCGATACATATTCTCAAAGTGTTGAGAATTAGAAACATATATTTAATTCCTAAAGGCTTCCGATCATAGGATTATCATGAGGATGATGATAGATCCAGATAGATTGGTGCACAAATCACTTCTTTCGGGATAGATGGATCTCTAATCAACTATGTAGAGACACAGGGCGACAAATATGGGTAGTTGTTAGAGAACAGCTGGCACTGAGCGTGACCATACGAGAGATCACTTGAATTTCTATTCAATCGTCAGTGATTGTCTCGATACTGTAGTTGTGTGACTTATCCTTTGACTTGTGATAGTACTGCTATTCGCAATGAGACTGCTGGAGTTTGATTGACACATAAACATAGATCTCAATGAGCCCTTATAGTGGATATTGGCGACAGTTGATCCACTGTAGGAGTGGGATGCGCATCAAGATAAGATCTATCGACCTTGATAGGGAGTAGTCCTATAAGATTTGAGAGATTAAGTCCAAGAGTCTGTGGCCACAGTAGTGTGATTGATGGAAAAAAATTTTCATAGAAGTCACAACTGGACTTGAGCTAATCAATCTATCATATGACTGATGTTGAGGTTTGATAATTTATCCATGACCTATCATTTAGTCAGAACTCACAATAGAGGGATTAAATCATATGTTAACTACATCTAGAGGTTCATTTCAGTTCTACTGGGTTGTCACTACATACTGCTAGATGACACTGGTGGATTATGAGAGCTCACTAGGATTATTTTGGATCGACAATCTTTACTGAGTTAGAATGAAATTATTCTGACCCATTGAAAATAGTTTCAATGATATAATGATAAAAATCATTGTATATCTCACTACCAGATAGAATTGAATCTATGGGATCACACAATAAAAGGATTAGATCTGGAATAAGAAATTGAGCTTATGAAGTATCAATTAGGTTTAGAGAAATCCATTGGGTTCATGATAACCTTGCTAGCACATGATTGGACTCAATTTCTCTTTCTGTTGGGATTGCTTATTTAATAAGATAATTCTAACTTAATTACTTACTAATAACCTATATTAATAAGATTTATGAGACTTCAATTGTTAGGTGTCTAAGCTTATGGATCATATAAATTAAGGGTGCAAGTCCCTTATGAATCTCCTTGATAGTTATTATGTGATGCCACTTTGATTTGATCAATTTGGACATGTCTATTAATTAAAAGGTCTTTGGTTTTCATATGGGGTGTCTCTTGGGTGCAAAAGAGGATGTCAAATTATAAGTGCAAGAGCTCCAATAGTTGGTGCCTAATGGGCTTCATAATGTAAGTTGGATAACTTAAGTTAATAGAAATCTTAATGTAAGTAGGACTTGTATTATGAGATTGAATAGGATTCAATTTTTATGCCTATTTAAAGGGACCTCCCCTAAGATCCCTAGAGCATCAAAACCAGCAGCCCCTCACACCCAAAGGCTCTCCTGACACCCTCTCTTCCTCTTTCTTTCTCTTCTCTTGGGTGTTCTATACACCCCTTCCTTAGGACATGCATCCCAAAGAGTTTCATGCCCAAAGAAGTTTGGGTGCCTTTTTTTTGTTGGTTTCTAGCATCTGGTAGCAGTACATAGTAAGGAGAAACTCTAGAGAAGAGGAGAAGAAGAAGATCAAAGAGAAAGATCAAGTATTGATCGTGATTCAGACTTCATTTAGATTCAACAGGCTGAATTTTGGAGAATTAAAATTCAGATTATAGAGGCCTCTTCTCTTTCAGATCTAGTTTTGAAGAAAGAGAATGCAAAACAGGTATGTGATTTGATGATAATCTGAATTTTAGCATATATCAATTTCAGTATGTAAAATAGATCCATGTGGTTTTATGTTTTTATGCATGCAAAATTCAGATTAAAAGTATTTTAGTCTTATTCTCCACAGTGATGTTTAGAAAATAAAAGTTTTAAAATATACATACATGCACCAAATCCAGAATTATAATATAGATTTGATCTTATGCATGTGAGGTTAAAGGGTTTAACCCGTTCATTTTTCACTACATTTAAAAAGAGTTTTAAAATATACACATGCTCCCTGCCTGATTTTCTATCAGTGGTATCAGAGCTATTGGTTTTTGAAAACACATATGATCAAGTTTTTTTATTAGATCTAAAAGTTTTAATGATTTAAAATTAATCTTATGCTGATATAAGGTTGTCCTGATATAGGGTTTACCTCCTATATTGCAAAGGTTATCCTAGCACAAGATTGATTGATTTTGAAAATTATTTTCAAAGTAATTAAATCAATTTTTTAGATCTAAAAATTAGTATATGTGATATATTTAATTTTAAGTTTAGATCTGAAATTAGAATGATTAAAAATTCACATCAAACTGATATAAGATTATCCTGATATAGGGTTTACTCCCTATATTGTAAAGGTTATCCTAGTTTGATGTGAATCGATTTTTGAAAAAATATTTTTAAAATATTTTAATCATTATTTTAGATCTGGTTTTACATATATTTGATAGTATAAATTTAATTTTAGATCTAAAATCTGATGTATATGTGATGCATATTTAATTTAGATATGAAACTACATATATATGATATATGATATTAGGTTTAGATCTGAAATAATTTCAAGATTATAAGCGACTAATTGCATGTAATGAAATATAATCTGAAAACTATTTTTAGATCTGAAATTATATTGTTGCATGTGGGTATGGGTTGAACAAATTAGGTCTTGTTGATGCAGAATTCCGTCGAAGTCGGAGTTACTGGAGTTGAGATGACCGCGGCTGCCGTCGGGACCTACAAGGGAAGTCTAAACCAGAGTTGGGGGTGCTCCGGTAAGACCCTCTGATGCTCAAGTCAGTACTCTGCTTCAACAGAAATGGAGTGCTTGAGTAAGAATTTTAGCAGAGTTTTGAGATAGAGTTTTTAAGCTTAGAGAAGAACATATCTGGGGGTCTCTTTTTATAGACGGAGTGTGTAACTAATTGATAGCGACATCTGCAACCGCCTGGTAGTGGGCTGTTCAGAGTCGCTCGGAGTTTGTTATGGAGAGTAGTGGCGTCAGGGGTCATTTAGAGCCACGTGGAGTTTGTTACAGAGAGTAGAGTGGTGTCCGTTGTCGTGACTTGCCAGAGAGTAGTGGAGCCATGCGAAATCCGTTGCAGAGAGTGGAGCAGGGTAGTGGCCATTATCATGACTTGCTAGAGAGTTCGGATCTGTCGGCTGGAGCTCGGCTGGGACATCTGATGGAGCGGGATGGCTCTCTATCCAATCGATCTAGGAGAAGCTCGGATGTCTTCGAGGCTGCTAACGAGTCTACTGTTGTCGGATACCTTAGGCGCTGATACTACAGGCAGGAGTCATCTGCTGTAGAAGCTCGGATGGAGACTTTTCATTGGTGAAGCCCGATAGGAATCTGATTGCTAGAGAAGTCTGTCTGGGATTCGTCTGATGTGGAAGCTCGTCTGAAGATGACCCATCGGAGAAGTTCGGTTTCATGAAGGATCTGGCGGAGGGTCAGCTGGCGATGGACTTCGGATGGCGCTGGGGAGGTTCGGCAGACATCGAAGGTGATCAGTCATTGTAAGAATCTAGCTGTCGGAGTCTGTTTGTCGTAGAAGCTCATCCGATATCCATTCGCTATGGAAGTTCAATCAAGGTCTGGTTCTTGCAGAAGGTTGAAAAGAGACCGCTTATTGTAGAAGCTTGATCAAAGATTGGTTGTCATGGGAGCTAGGAGTAGCGATCTGGTCGGTGGGTCCTGTCCCGCTGTAGAAGCTTATCTGGGATCCGGCTACGAAGAAGCTTAGCTGAAGTCTACCTCCTACTGTAGGAGTTCAGAGCAGATCGCTCACTGTAGGAGTTCAGAGTAGACCACTTGCAGTAGAAGTTCAGAGTAGACCACCCGCTGTAGGAGTTTGGAGTAGACCGCTCGCTGTAGGAGTTCGAAGTAGACCGCCCGTTGTAGGAGTTCAGAGTAGACCGCCCATTGTAGGAGTTTCCAGTAGATCGCTTGCTGTAGGAGTTCGGAGTAGACTGCTCACTGTAGGAGTTCAGAGTAGACCGCCCACTGTAGGAGTTTGGCTCTCACAGGAGTCCGATTAGAATCTTGAAGGTGGTCGATCGTCGTAGAAACTCGGATGGAGTCCGATTTCTGTAGAAACCTCATTGTCGAAGAAGCTCGAATATTGACGGAGTCCGGAAGGAGTTTGGAGAATAGTTGGTCACTGTAGAAGGTCGGCTGATAGTGAGGCCTAGAGAGCCTTTGGAACGGCATGGTAGATAGATGGAGAAGCTCATTGTCGGAGAAGTTTGGAAGCTCGGACGGTTGGGGGAGGTTCAGAGAGATGCCACATAAGGTCGGAAGCTGGAGAAGCCCTGGAGGGGTCGGTTTTTTATAAACTTCGACCGAAGGGTATTTTATACCCAACACCAGTCCCCCTACTTCCAAGTTTGGATTTCGAATGAAGGAAGTACAGAGAAATTCTCACGGTCGAAGTGCCCCCCTCGATTGCCGCACTCGGAGGTTGCCAGATTTTTTGACGTTCAGCACACTGGTACTAAAGCCTTTTCGAAAAAGATTTCTTCTTTTTAGAATTTTCGTCGGAGCACTGCCCCAAGCACAGTGCAATAATGGTTTTACTAATTGTTGGCCACCTTCAGCTGCTTGCCACAGCGAGTGGGCCACGCGGCGGTCATGGACTGACCAGAGGAGTCCTGCAGTCATTATTGCTCTGGACCCCGTCGCCTATTTAAACCCGTCTCCCCCCTTCGGGGATTTCACTTTGCATGGGAGTTTCTTCGGTCCTTCCCTCTTGGCCTTAGGCATCCTTCGAGTTGTCCTCATCTCTGCATCCCTACATCCCTCATATCAGCCTAGGTTAGCCCCAGAACTTTCTCCGCTTCCGCAGCCCTGTTCATAGATTGTGCCGATCGTCCTTCATTGTAGCTATGGGCATGGATGCGGCTCGGATGTTGGCCCAGAAGGTGCTGCAACTTTCGGGTCGGCGAAGAAGGTGAGAGTAGAAGAGACAGATCCGGCCGTATTTCGCCCTGATCGTTCGGAGCCCGCGCTTAGGCACACCTTCGACCGCGAGTGCTTCCCGGTGTGCGCCATTGTGTGGGGAAACTTGACCTCTGAAAGAAGGTCATGCCTGCCGTCACTGTGAGGGGGAACCTGACCTCAGAAAGAAGGTCATGCCCACCGTCATCGTGAGGCAGCGGGACCCATGGCGCAGAAAAGATGGCGTCTACATGTACTTTGAAGATAATGCTGGAGTAATTGCCGAAAAGGGGGCTGGAAGAAGAAGTCAGGTACTTAAAGTAATCCTCGACGATGGCCAGAACCGAGAGTTTGAAGTCTGATGAAGCCGAGCTTCCTTAGAACTTTTCTCCTCTTTTTTTTTTTTTGTATTCTTTTTCTTCTCTGGTCATTTTTCTTTTTATTTTTGGCCTTCAAGGCTTTGTAATGTATACTTTACCAATGAAATGAAAATGAGATTGTTTATTATCTTGTCCATTCTGGTATTAAATGGTTGTTTACCGAACTTCCTTTGTCTTCCACCTCATTTGGCGTCGGCGTAGTTTGTAATTCCTCATCTGTTCTTGCTTCGAGTCATCATTTATCGAGCTCTTTTTATCTTCTGTCTTGCTCGATGTCGGCATTGTTTGAAGATTCTTGATCGTCGCTGTGCTGATTCGCCCTTTGGGATCAGAGATTTTCGACAAGGGTCTTCTTCCTCATTGAGGCGAGGTCCCCTGAGTCTCGATCTTCAAAGGCTTCATAACGCACGCTTTACTAATGAAATGAAATGAGATTTTTCTCATTACCTCATCTATTTTTGCTTTGAGTCGTTGTTTACTGAGCTTCTTTTGTCTTTCATCTTGTTGGACGTCGACATTGTTTGAAGATTCTTGGTCGTCGCTGTATTGATTCGCCCTTAGGGACCGGAGAGTTTCGACAAGGATTTTCTTCCTCGTTGAAATGAGGTCCCTTGTGCCTTTGATGTAGTTCATTTTTCACTTATCGCTGATGTAGTTCGTCATCTTCTCTTTTCATCTCTCCTTTTCTTCTGTGTTCGAGTGAGGGTCTTCCCTCTGCTCTTGACGGGGTCATGAGAGTGTAGAGGGGCCATTGAGGAGGCTTTCCTCCTTGTCCGATCTCGATTGATCGAGTCTTTGTTTATGTCAAGATGAGGTTCTTCTCTTGTTTCCGACGGTCAGTTTCAGCTCATGTTAGGACGAGGTTCTCCTTCAGTTCCTAATAGGGTTGTGGGGGCACGCAAGGGACGCTGCCAGAGCCTCTCCCCCCATCTGGTCTTTAAGTAATCGGACCTTCGACTTTGCTCATGTTAGGATGAGGTTCTCCTCCTATTCCTAACAAGGCTGGGGGGGCACATAAGGGCCGTTGCAAGGGCCTCTCCCTCCATCCGATCTTTAAGTAATCAGATCTTTGACTTTGCTCATGTTAGGATGAGGTTCTCCTCCTGTTCCTAACAAGGCTGTGGGGGCACATAAGGGCCGTTGCAAGGGCCTCTCCCCCCGTCCGGTCTTTAAGAGATCGGGCCTTCGACTTTGCTCATATTAGGATGAGATCCTCCTCCTATTCCTAACAAGGCTGTGGGGGCACATAAGGGCCGTTGCAAGGGCCTCTCCCTTCGTCCGATCTTTAAGAGATCGGGCCTTCGACTTTGCTCATGTTAGGATGAGATCCTCCTCCTATTCCTAACAAGGCTGTGGGGGCACATAAGGGCCGTTGTAAGGGCCTACCCCCCATCCGGTCTTTAAGAAATCGAGCCTTCGTCTTTGCCCATGTTAGGATGAGGTTCTCCTCCTGTCCCTAACATGCTTAATTTCATTTATATGGGGGAGTTACTTTCTACCGTTATAAGCTTATGCCAAAAAAAAAAATGCGAATATGAAAGAAATTTTTATTTAGGGCAAAGTTGTTAGTAATACATTCGTAGATTTTTCGAACCCTATAGTCGCAGAAGGTCTGCTCTCCATCGGGGTCCTCCTGAGATGGAGTTGATAATCCCAATCAGGGACCGATCTTCAAGTTGCTCTTCCCTCCTTGGCGGCTCCGACTGCGGCAGGGCCCTAGGTTGGTCTTCCCTACCTTCAGGTCGGCGTCGAATGAATTTGTCAAGCCGACCTCGCCTGATGAGCTTCTCAATTTTGTCTCGAAGCTGAATGCATTCTTCCGTGTCATGGCCATGGTTGCGATGATAGAGACAGAATTTGTTTGGGTTGCACTTTTCAAGGTGCGAGCACATCCTTTCCGACCTTGGCAGCTACTCCCTAACCTCCATCAGTACTTGAGTTTTCGATGTGTTGAGAGGGGTGAAATTGTGAAATCTTCCGGAGGGAGAGCTCCGCTGAACTCTGCAGTCCGGGCTTCTCTACTTATGAGCTTGGGGAGGAGTCCGAACATGCCTGTGTTCGAGAGGAGTTCGAGAACACGATCGAGCTTCACTCGGCCCTTTTTCAACTGTGGGCTTGCTTGAGTCTCCCACCTGCCGCTCCTTCACGGTCTCCTCATCCTTCATCTTGAAGGCTTCTTCTACTCGGATATATCCTTTGGCCCGAGCCAGCAAATCAGCAAAGTCCCTGGGATACTTCTTTTCCAGGAAAAATAAAAGATCATTCTTCTGAAGACTGCCCTTCAGGGCGGCCATTGTGACTGATTGGTCCAAGTTTCGGATCTCCAATGCGGCGACGTTGAAATGGTTGACGTAAGCTCGGATGGATTCCCCCTCCCTTTGCTTGATGTTGATGAGGGACTTCGAGCCTCTCTGGGGATGCCGGCTGCTAACAAAATGAGCCACAAATTGATGGCTCATCTGGTCAAAGGAGAAGATGGTACCTGACTTCAATGCTGAGTACCAGTTTCTTACTGCTCTCTTCAGAGTGGATGGGAAAGCTCGACACAGGATGGCATTTGACATGCCATGGAGCAGCATCATTGTCTGAAAGGCCTCCAGGTGGTCAACCAGATCTGAGGTCCCGTCGTAGCTTTCGAATTGGGGGAGCTTGAAGTTTGACGGGATCGATTCCTGCATGATCATTTGAGAGAAAGGAAGGTCAGTGCAGATGTCCTCACCATAAGTAGGGGGAGCATGGCGGAGCTCTTTGATCCACCAGATCATCTCCTGGAGACTTTGATCCAGGAGGTCCTCTCGACTGTGAGTCTCGAAGGTCTTCTGGTAGAATGGAGGTAGGGATCCTCCGGGAGTAGAATCGTGATCAGACCGGGGGCTCTCCACCCTCGAATTCTCCTTGTCGGGGAAGACAAGATGACTGGCCCAAGTGGCCCGCCCCACTGTCGGATCTTGGAGCTCCGACGATGCTCTTTCTAACCGCACTGACACCTGCAACTGTTGCTGCTGCTGCTGCATGGCCTGCACTGCTTCAGTGAGGCCTCTGACCTGCTGAACCAGTAGGTCGAACTGCTCCACACCGACCGCCGTTGCTGGAGGAGGAGGAGCCTGAAAAACTGGAGGCGAGGCTGGAGCCTAAGATCTGGCCACGGAGGCCATGGATCATCTGATGGATGCCTTTCGGGGAGGCATCAAGTGGAGATCTAATAGGAGAAGGAGAGGAGGATGTCGGAGGAGATGACTGGAGGCAGTCTCGTTGAGCACTCCTTCAAGAACAAGGGTACTGCGAAGATACAGGCCCCTTCCTCTAGCGCCAATTCTATTGATGCAGAATTCCACTGAAGTCGGAGTTGCTGGAGTCGAGATGACCACGGCCACCATCGGGACCTGCAAGGGAAGTCTAAACCGGAGTTGGGGGTGCTTCGGCAAGACCCTCCAAAGCTCAAGTCAGTACTCTGCTTTAACAGAAATGGAGTGCTCGAGTGAAAATTTTAGCAGAGTTTTGAGATAGAGTTTTTGAGCTTAGAGAAGAACGTATCTGGGGGTCCCTTTTTATAGACGGAGTGTGTAACTAATTGATAGTGACATTTGCAACACCTGGTAGTGGGCTATTCAGAGCCGCCCGAAGTTTGTTACAGAGAGTAGTGGTGTCAGGGGTCGTTCAGAGCCACGTGGAGTTTGTTATGGAGAGTAAAGTGGTGTCCGTTGTCGCAACTTGCCAGAGAGTAGTGGAGCCACGTAGAATCCATTGCAAAGAGTGGAGCAGGGTAGTGGCCATTGTCATGACTTGCCAGAGAGCTCGGATCTGTCGGCTGGAGCTCGGTTGGGACATCTGATGGAACGGGATGGCTCTCTATCCCATCGATCTAGGAGAAGCTCGGATGTCTCTGAGGTTGCTAACGAGTCTACTATTGTCGGATACCTTAGGCGCTGATACTATAGGCGGGAGTCATCTGTTGTAGAAGCTCAGATGGAGATTTTTCGTTGGTGAAGCCCGGTAGGAATCTGATTGCTAGAGAAGTCTGTCTGAGATTCGTCTGATGTGGAAGCTCGTCTGAAGATGATCCGTCGGAGAAGTTTGGTTTCATGAAGGATCTAGCAGAGGGTCGGCTGGCGATGGACTTCGGATGGTGCTGGAGAGGTTCGGCAGACGTCGAAGGTGATCGGTTGTTGTAAGAATCCAGCTGCTAGAGTCCGTCCATCGTAGAAGCTCGTCCGATATCCATTCGCTATGGAAGTTCGATCTTGGTCTAATTCTTGCAGAAGGCTGAAAGGAGATCGCTTATTGTAGAAGCTCGATCGAAGATCAGTTGTCGTGGGAGCTAGGAGTAGCGATCTGGCCAGTGGGTCCTATCCCGCTGTAGAAGCTCATCTGGAATCTGGCTACAAAGAAGCTCGGCTGAAGTCTACCTCCCGCTGTAGGAGTTCGGAGCAGATCGCTCGCTATAGGAGTTCGGAGTACACCGCTCACAGTAGAAGTTTGGAGTAGACCGCCCGTTGTAGGAGTTCGGAGTAGACTGCTCGCTGTAGGAGTTCGGAGTAGACCGCCTGCTGTAGGAGTCCGGAGTAGACCGCCCGTTGTAGGAGTTCGGAGTAGACCGCTCACTATAGGAGTTCGGAGTTGACCGCTCACTATAGAAGTTCGGAGTAGACTGCCTGCTGTAGGAGTTCGACTCTCACAGGAGCCCGGTTAGAATCTTGAAGGTGGTCGACCACCGTAGAAACTCGGATGGAGTCCGATTTCTGTAGAAACCTCATTGTCGAAGAAGCTCGAATATTGATGGAGTCCGAAAAAAGTTCGGAGAATAGTTGGTCACTGTAGAAGGTCGGCTGATAGTGAGGCCTAGAGAGCCTTTGGAATGGCATGGTAGATGGATGGAGAAGCTCATTATTAGAGAAGTTCGGAAGCTCGGATGATTGGGGGAGGTTCAGAGAGACGCCACACAAGGTCGGAAGCCGGAGAAGCCCTGGAGGGGTCGACTTTTTACAAACTTCGGCCGGAGGGTATTTTATACCCAATAGGTCTAATGATCAAACTACAATTAGGATCTAATTGATTAGATTAGATTAAAATTTATTATCCATTTTAAGCAGTTGATTGAACCTAATCGATGGATGATTAGAATTAGATCAAAGGAGCTCCAAGTTAAGTTTAGTTGTAGTTAGTTGTATCTATTCATATTTTAATGTGAGTTGATTGACTCAAGATTGAATTTGGCTCAGTGATTCAGGTCTGTTTCAATAGGTTAACCTAATTGATTCTAATCGATCAATTTGGTGTCTGAGGCAAGTATTTAGGTGGTGGTTATTTAATTGGTTTTATTGTTTGACTTGATTAATTTTGATTGATGTCTAGGAAAAGCAATGGGGGTACCCCCACACATCTTAACTTACCTGGCCATCTTGGAAGATTCAGTTTCATATTAGGTTACTTATTGACTCGCGTTCACCCATGCCAACTAGGCTAGTTAGATATGTTGATGTGCTAATCTAAATTTAATTAGTCGGATGTCAGATTTGCTGATTTAGAAGAGATCGAATCTAAATCTCCTCATTAAATATTAAGTCTTGACTGGTTACAGTAGCTCGGTTGTATCGAAAAGGTACAACTACTCTATTGACATTTGATGTCTCGGGGTAGAGATGTGGTTGGGGCCAATAATTGTTAGATGAGGGTCCCAATGATAGTTTTGCATCTGCTGGTGAACGATGGGTCTGACTTAACTAAGAAATGTGCTAATAACTGTTAAGTGAGGCCACAGGACTTAGAGACCAAGCCCACTACATATTGCTTAATGAAGTAATGGATAAAGTATTATCCACTCATTGGTCTATACTCACCAATAACTGTTAGGTGAGGTATGTATAGATTAATGAGATCACAGTATCCATTTGAAATCGATCACGTATAGGTTTTCATTTTTCCACTCGAGGAGTGTAGGAGATTCGAGAAAATAGTGAGAGTCTTTGTTTGTTTTTAAAGTTCCTAAAACAAACAATCTTATAAGTATAAACATCTAACTAGAAACTGTTCTCTTTGCAGATAATCATTGTTGGGCCTTATGTGGTGCTCCCAAGGCTCAGGGGACCAAGGCTTAGGCCAAGGTCCGAAGACCATGAGGTGGTCATGGGGTTTCTAGTGCTAGTTTAAGCCCTAGGATGAAAGGCTATCTGCTTTTTGGATCTTGAGATTCAGAGATTTTGGGACTTAAGGGGCTAACTTATATTTGAACTAGGATTGAATCAAAGATTATGAGATTAGGTCAAGTCATGGGTCTACATAGGCTTGGGTGAACGCAATCTTATATTAAGTTAGCCAGGAGAGTTTTTGGGTTGGATCATATTGACTCTGTATATAAAGATACGTTGTATTCTGACTTGATGAATTAAAGGAATACTAAATTATTTTCTTCCTAACCTTCTCCCTCTTCCTTCCTCTCTATCTAGTCTTCTTCATGTCCTAGCAACAAGAAACCCTAAGATTTCTTGGCCACCCACCTCAGAAAGGAAAGAAAGGAGGCGCTAGGGTTTCTAGCACCCTCCTTGTGCACCCCCCCTTTTTGTGCGCTCCCTCTTGGCTGTCGAAGAGGAGTTCCATGCCTCATCTTTTATTTTTTGGAGGCTTCATCAAGGGTACTTCCAGGTCTCAAATGGTGAATTTCAGATCTGGTGGAGAAGGGTTCAAATCGCAGAAAAAAATCTTGCCGACAGGATTTACAAAGCTGTTGAAATTCTGAAGGCTATTTTTATTTTACTTGATTGTTGGCCTTCAAGGACCTCCATGATCAGATCCTTATTGTTTCCTGACATCCACAACCTAGAGAAGTTACTCCAATAATTGATATTAGATCACGGATTGTGTGGAGAAAGAAGGAGACTTCAGAAGTTGAAAATCTTCAAAAGCTGAAATTTCAGCAAGGATCCTGTCAAGATATTTCTCAAATCCCTTGGAGTTTTGTTGTGTTTTTGGTTTGGATCCAGCCATGGGAAGCAACATGAAGGTTGATTTTGAGAAGTTTGATGGAAAAAAAAACTTTTTCATATGAAAAGTTCAGATAGAAGATCTTTTGGTTCAAGCAGATCTAGATCAGGCATTGGAGGAAAAGTCTGAAAAGATGACGGATCATCAGTGGATGTCCCTAAAGAAGAAGGCTTATATTCTGACTAACTCAATATAAAGATACCTTGTATTCTGACTCGATGAATCGAAGGAATACTAAATCAATTTCTTCCTAACCTTCTCTCTCTTCCTTCCTCTCTCTGGTCTTTTCCACATCCTAGCAAGAAAAAACCTTAGGGTTTCTTGACCACCCACCTCAAAAAGGAAAGAAAGGAGGCACTAGGGTTTCTAGCACCCTCCTTATGCACGCCCATTTTTTTGTGTGCCCCCTCTTAGCCGCCTAAGAGGAGTTTCATGCCTCATCTTTTATTTTTTAGAGGCTTCATCAAGGGTACTTCCAGGTCCCAAAAGGTGGGTTTCAGATCTGGTGGAGAAGGGGTTCAAATCACAGAAAGAAATCCTACCGACAGGATTTACAAGGCTGCTGAAATCCTGAAGGTTATTTTTATTTTGCTTGATTATTGGCCTTCAAAGACCTCCATGATCAGATCCTTAGTGTTTTCTAAAATCCACAATCTGAGAAAGTTGCTCCAATAATTGGTATTAGAGAACGGGTTGCGTGGAGAAACAAGGAGACTCTAGAAGTTGAAAATCTTCAAAGGCTGAAATTTCAGCAAGGACCCTGTCAAAGTTTTTCTCAAATCCCTTGGAGTTTTATTGTGTTTTTGGTTTGGATTCAACCATGAGAAGCAATATGAAGGTTGATTTTGAGAAGTTTGATGGGAAAAAAATTTTTTTTCATGTGGAAAGTTTGGGTAGAAGATCTTTTGGTTCAAGCAGATCTAGTTTAGGTATTGGAGAAGCCTGAAGGGATGACAGATCATCAGTAAATATCCTTAGAGAAGAAGGCTTGTTCTGTGATTAGAAGATATTTTGTAGATGTGGTGCTCTATTCGGTATTAGAGGAGAGAACCCCAAAAGGTTTGTGGTCAAATTTGCACACCATGTATATGAAAAAAATATGTGCAACAAGCTGATGTTGAAGAAGAAACTGTACAGCCTTCGGATGCAGGAAGGTGGAGATGTCTTGGGTCACATCGAGAAATTCGACTAGATGTGTATGAGTTGCTGAACATCGAGGTGAAGATAAAAGAGGAAGATAAGTCATTACTATTGGTATGCTTGCTGCTCTCTTCCTATGATCCATTGGTGACGACGTTGCTCTACGGCAAAGAGACCCTGAAGTATGAAGACATGGTCTCGGTGCTGCGATCCAATGAATAGTGGGAGAAGTTGACCAAGGAATGTGCTCCCTAGTAGGGCTTGGCCGTGGGGGAGAGATCAAAAAGAGAAAGAGAAAGAGACAAGTCAAGGGGATGGTTAAAGTCTCAGAAGAGTAGAAGCAAGAAAGAAGCCAGGTGCTACAAATACAATGAGATCGGACATTTCAAACGAGATTGCCCGCAGTGAAAGAATAAGAAGGGAGATAAGGCAGGATCTGATGCATTAAGTATGGTGGTTGATAATGAGGTGGAGGATGACCTCTTGGTGGTATCAGATGGTCATAAGAAAAACATAGATAAATGGTCCCTGGATTCAGTCTGTTCGCATCACTATACCCCAAATCGGTCTTGATTTGCTACATACACCAAGACGGATGAAGGAAGCATGACACTTGGAGATGATCACTCATATCAAGTTGCTGGTATTGAGAGCATTCAGATGAGGATGTTTGATGGGATGGTGCAGGCTGTCACTAATGTGAAGCACGTCCCTGATCTGAAGAAGAAACTTGTGTCACTTGGTTATCTAAAGTGGAGCGGCTACAGCTTCAGTAGTTATGCTAGGAGTGAGGTGTTGAACATCTCAAATGGATCCATGGTAGTGATGAGAGATAGGAGGATGGAGAACAACCTCTACAGCATGGAAGGATTATGTGGTGACTGAAGAATCTGATGCAGTAGCAGCGGCACAGGACCAGTAGGGGACTCACTGGTTGTGGCACTACCGCCTAGGTCACATGGGAGATCATGGGATGAAGGAGCTGAGCAAGCATGGTCTGATTTTAGATCTAAATAGAGGTATCTAAGAGGTATGTGAACCATTCCAGATGGAAAAGCAGAGGAGAGTGCAGTTTGCCAGTAGTTCAGCTCGCAGTGCAGCCCCACTGGAACTAGTTCACACTGATGTGTGGGGATGGGCCCTGATTTTATTTAGAAATAGGGTGAGATACTTATTAAGCTTTATAGATGATTTCTCAAGAAAGGTATGGGTCTACTTTATGAAGAAGAAATCAGAAGTCTTCACCAAATTCAAGGCGTGAAAAGCTGAGGTGGAGGAGACAGGTCGGAGCTTGAAGTGTCTGCGGTCTGACAATGACAGGGAGTAGACCAGCAAGGAGTTTCTAATTTTTTGTGAGAAGTGTGGCATCAAAAGGAACTTCTCAGTGAGAGAGACTCCTCAGTAAAATGGGGTGGCTAAGAGGATGAACAGAACCCTTATGTAAAAGGCATGGTGCATGAGGCTGCAGGCAGGACTTCATAAGGTGTTCTGGGATGATACAGTAGATGCAGCCTGTTATTTAGTGAATCAGTCACTTCACACTAAGTTGGTGGTATTCCAGAGGAGAAATAGTTTGAAAAAAAGATTGGGCTAAGCCATCTAAGGGTATTTGGGTGCATGGCATTTGTGTACATCGGTGCTAGTGAGCAGAGCAAATTGGACGCCAGGTCATAGAAGATGGTGTTCTTGGGATATCCACAAGGAGTTAAGGAATACTGACTGTGGGATCCCTTGGAAAAGAAGATTGTCATTAGTAGAAATGTCACCTTCGATGAAAATTCAGTTCTCCAAAGGCGAGATGGCATGGAGGAGCAGCAGCAGTAGCAGGAGGTCCAGCAGGGCAGTGCTGGACAACTAACATCCTATTCTATTTTGCCACTTGCTGGTGCATCGAGAGGACTTGGTATTCAGTTGAAGCACTCCCTAAAGGTATCTCCATAGGTGGAGAGAGCTTGGATGGATGAAAGAGGCCAGGAGGTCCAGTAGGAGCAAACTGGACCTAGGATGGATATCGGAGTTATACTGCACAAGCCCAAAAGGAACATCAGGCAATCGAAACGATATGGCTTCGAAGAGATAGTGTCATATGCCCTGGTGATAGCGAATGGGGATCCCTACACCTATGAGAAGGCTATGGAGAGTCAGGATAGAGAGAGGTAGATCCAAGCAATGTTTGAGGAGATGCAGTCTCTCCACAAGAATGAAACGTAGCGATTAGTGCAGTTTCCACAAGAAAAAAAATCCATTGGTTGTAAGTGGGTTTGCCAACGCAAGGAGGGGCCTTCAAAGTAGGAAGGTGTCAGGTACAAGGTGAGGCTAGTGATCAAGGGATGCTCTCAGAAGGAAGACATTGACTTTAGTGAGATTTTCTCTTCCGTCATTAGGCATACTTTCATCAGGGTGCTGCTGAGCATTGTAGCAGCTCAGAACTTGGAGCTGGAGCAGATGGTGTTAGAAAATTGGGTAGGCAGCATGTGTAAATTTCAAATATTTGAAAACAGGCAGCAGAAAATAAAATGGATTAAACTCTTTAACCACGCATGCTGGATAATAGATTAAACCTACCCAAGCTCAGGGAAAGCACATATTATCAATCTAGAATTTAGAAAAAATTTATGAGATCAGATCTCATTACTTTTGTGCAGGTAGAAATTCACCACTATTAATGATCTCGGATTCGTAGAAGGTTGAGCCGCACACATATCCGACCTCTATGGGTATCCATCGGGATCGATCTCGAACTTTTTTTCTCGTATGAGATTCTTTTTCTTAAGAAGAACCTTGGTCTTGTAGACTTTGATCAACTCCTTTGATCTTAACTGCGAGATCAAATCCTTGATCTATAGTCTTCTTCTTTTTCTCCTCGATCCTTGATCTCTAAGTCACCAGAACTTCTTCTAGGCATGTGGAAGAGAGAGTACCCAACTTTTGGGCATAAAAAGAAAGAAAATAATGAGAGGAGGCATGGAGATGGAGAGAGGGAGAGTTTTTATTGATCAAAAAATCATTCTTTGAAACCCTAGAGACCACCCTTTATATATAGATACTGCCCTGACACATATTAGGAACCCAATCAATTTAAAAAGGTAGATTCTTATCTCATAAGAATCTTCTACCTCTTAAATCTGATTTATATCAAATAAAATTAGATATAAATGGTAATTAATTAGTCCTTTTAAGTATATACAACAGGCATCTATGGAATACATGTCAGGTGGTTGAGATGCCAACTCTTGACATCCCACAAAGGGATCTCTATCCAAAAAAGATGGGTTGTGGACCCCACTCTCTCTCCTCCATGCTATGACACATAAGAGATGGTGGGCCCCTCTAGGATATGGTGCCCAATAATTTTAAAAAAGAAAAAGATGCACCACATATTCTTCCATCTATTCCACAAGCATACTTAAAGATAATTAGGAGATAAAGAAGAGATAATATTAGGATAATTATGCCAACTAATTAACTTAATCAAATCCTCTTGGGCTCATAATTAAGAGTCTAATTAAACTCAAATGAATTTAAGTTAGGTTCAAGGCGATGAACTTGATCAAATCAAAGTTTCGAGAAGAATTAGGTTTAACCATGTGCTAGTATGATTCTCATAAACCTAATAGGATTTCAATAAATCCTAACCCAATTAGAACTTCATAAGCCCAATTGATAAATTTGAGATTAAATCCCTTAATGTGTGACCCCATAGATTTTATTCTATCTGGTAGTGAGATATGTTATGATTTCTAACACAATATCATCGAAACTCTTTTCGATAGATTTAAATATTTTCAATTCTATCCTTCAAGAGCTATTGATCATCAAGATGATACCTGATGAGTCTCACAATTTATCAGTGACACCTAGCAGTATATAGTGACAATCCAGTAGGATGAAAGTACGAACTCTCAAGTGTAGTTATCGTATATTCTATCCTTCTATCATGAGTTCTGACTTGACAGAGGTCATGGAGAGCTTATCAGACCTCATCGTCAGTTATATGCTAGATTGACTTGACTCGAGTTTATTTGTGAATCCTATGAAATTTTTTTTCTAGTATTCATACTTACTTTGACCAAAGACTTTCTAAACTCAATCTCACAAATTGTATAGGACTTCTTCTTTTCTATCAAGGTCGATAGATCCTATCTAGGTGCATCCTACTCCAAACAGCAAACCTGAACCTACTGAAGTCAATATACACAGCAAAGATCCAAATGGCTAGGGATTAAGAAAACATACAATCAAATCCAGTAGCCTCGCTATGAATGGCCAATGACATCGCAAGTCAAAGGACTACTCACACTACTGCAGCATCGAGAAGAACACTGACGAGTGAGTAGACATCCATGTGGTTCTCATGTTGGTCACACTCAGTACAAGTTGTTCTCTAACAACCACCACACCTTCACCCCAGTATCTCTACACCACAGACTTGAGACTCATCTGCCCACAAAGGGGGTGAACCGTGCATCGATCTCAAATAGATTGATCACTGTCCTCCGTGATGATCCTTTTATCGGGAGTATTTAGAAATTAACCATTAATTAATGTATGTCTCAAATTTTTAACTCTTTAAGAATATACAAAAATTATTTTTATTAATTTTTTGGATAAATCATGGACACATAAACATGATTGGAAAGAAAATTTTTTTTATTGATAATAAAAAATTATAAGTACAAATATAGGCCTAAAAATTGCATAATGTATCAGCCAACAATTGGTTTCCAGGGTATAAATCCAACAAACTCCCACTTGACCTAAAGCCAATTGGCCATATACCTAAGACATTCTTAAGGTGAGCTTCGATCTTGTGCTGGCTGAGAGGCTTGGTCAATGGGTCTGCCACATTCAATGCAGAGTCGACTCTCTACATCTCGATAAATGTTTTCTCAAGGTATTCGCGTATGATGTGAAATTACTGCTCTATGTGCTTGAACTTCTAGTGAGACCTGATCTTCTTAGTGAGAGCTATGGCATCGTTGTTATCATAGTGCAGTGCAATGGTATCTGATGGCATCACACCCAGTTTTGCAATGAACTTCTTAAACCAAAAGGCTTCCTTAACAGCTTCAGAGGCGGCAATGTACTCGGCTTTTACGGTTGAATCTGCAATGATCGACTGTTTGAAACTCTTTCAGCTAACTGCACCATCATTACATAAGAAGATACATCCTGATATAGACTTTCTATCATCAATGTTGGGTATAAAATACCCACAGCCGGAACCCACGGCGGAACCGCCATCGGCAGGCGCGACTCCGCCCGAACTCCTACGGGAGCCGGGCTCCACCGACGACATCAGCACAGCTCCGCCCGGACTCCTGCGGGAGCCGGACTCCACCGCCGATATCAGAACAGCTCCGCCCGGACTCCTACGGGAGCCGGGCTCCGCTAACGACGTCAGCAAGTGCAGCTCCGCCCGGACTCCTACGGGAGCCGGGCTCCACCGCCAACATCAAAACAGCTCCGCCCGAACTCCTACGAGAGCCGGGCTCCGCTCTCAAATATCAATCGCTGGTAAGCTCAGTCCGGACTCCTACGAGAGCCGGACTTCACCCTTGACTTTGTTTGCAGCGCAGCTCCGCCCGGACCCCTACGGGAGTCGGGCTCCACCAACGACATCAGCAAGTGCAGCTCCGCCCGGACTCCTACAGGAGCTGGGCTCCACCGCCATCAGCAAGCGCTGCTCCGCCCGGACTCCTACGGGAGCCGGGCTCCCCCGACATCAGCGCAGCTCCGCCCGGACTCCTACGGGAGCCGGGCTCGACCGCCATCAGCAAGCGCTGCTCCGCCCGGACTCCTACGGGAGCCGGGCTCCGCCGCCGACATCAAAACAGCTCCGCCCGGACTCCTACGGGAGCCGGGCTCCACTCTCAATATCAATTGCTGGTAAGCTCAGTCCGGACTCCTACGAGAGCCGGACTTCACCCTTGACTTTGTTTGCAGCGCAGCTCCGCCCGGACTCCTACGGGAGCCGGGCTCCACCGACGACATCAGCAAGTGCAGCTCCGCCCGGACTCCTACGGGAGCCGGGCCCCACCGCCATCGGTAAGCGCTGCTCCGCCCGGACTCCTACGGGAGCCGGGCTCCACCGCCATCAGCAAGCGCTGCTCCGCCCGGACTCCTACGGGAGCCGGACTCCGCCGCCGACATCAGAACAGCTCCGCCCGGACTCCTACGGGAGCCGGGCTCCGCTCACGACGGCTCCGACCATTGCCGAGCTTCAATCGACAGATCCACGCCCCCTGACAGGCCCTCAAAATGGCCGCGACCCTGCTCCACCTCCTGTGGTGGACTCCACGCAGTATCATCATTCCCTGACAAGCCGCAGCAGCCATAGCCGCCCTGCTCCACTTCCTGTGGCGGACTCCGCACAGCTCCATTATCCCCCTGGCAGGCCACAGTAATGGCCACGAACCTGCCCCACCTCCTGCGACGGATACCATGCGATTCTCCTGACGACGGACGCTGCTCCACCCCTCATAACGGATTCCACGTGGCAAGTCGAGGTGATACCCACGTGTCTGCTCCATTATCTTTCGCAATCAATTCCCCAAACCATGGGCGGCCCACTACCAGGCGGTTACAAACGTTGCCATCAGTCCGTTGCCTCCCCGCCTATAAAAGGGGGGACTCAGATACGTTATTTCTTAAGCTCTTTTGCCTTATCTCAAAACTCTGCTAAATTCTCCGTTCGAGCACTCCATTCTTGTTGAGGCAGAGAACTGACTTGAGCGTCGGAGGGTCTTGCCGGAGCAACCCCACCTCCGGTTTAGACTTCCCTTGCAGGTCCCGGCGGCGACCGCGGCTTCCTCAACTCCAGCTTCTCCGGCGCAGGCGAATTTTTGCACCAACAGGATTGGCGCTAGAGAAAGGGGTCTGTATCTTCGCAGCACCCTTGTTCTTGAAGGAGCGCTCAACGGAGCCACCTCCGGCCATCTCTCCGTCTTCTACCCCTAATCCTCCCCCGCGAGACCGGCACCCGATGCCTCCGCGCAGGGCATCCACCCGACGGTCCACGGCCTCCGCGGCAAGATCTCAGGCTCCGGCCTCCCCTCCCATTTCTCAGCCAGCTCCTCCTCCCCCTCCGGCGACGGTGGCCGGTGCGGAGCAGTTTGACTTGCTGGCGCAGCAGGTCAAGGGCCTCGTCGAGGCCGTACAGGCGATGCAGCAGCAGCCGCTGCAGGCGTCAGCGCATCCGGAAGGGGCATCTCCGGAATGCCAGAACCCGGCGGTGGGGCGGGCCACCTGGGCTAGCCGCCCCGTCCTTCCCGAGAAGGCGAATCCAAGGGTGGAGAGCCCTCAGTCGGACCACGACTCCACCCCTGGGAGATCCCTGCCCCCGTTCTGCCAAAGGACCCTCAAGACTCGAAGTCGAGAGGATTTCCTGGACCGGAGGCTCCAGGAGATGAACCGGCGGATCGAAGAACTCCGCCATGCGCCTCCCGCTTACGGTGAGGATATCTGCACTGACCCTCCCTTCTCCCAAATGATTATGCAGGAACCGATCCCGTCGAATTTCAAGCTCCCCCAGTTTGAAAGCTACGATGGGACGTCGGACCCGATGGACCACCTGGAGGCCTTCCGGATAATGATGCTGCTTCATGGTGCCCCCGACGCCATCTTATGCCGGGCTTTCCCGTCTACTTTGAAGGGAGCGGCAAGAAACTGGTACTCGGCACTGAAGCCGGGTACCATCTTCTCCTTCGACCAAATGAGCCACCAATTCGTGGCCCATTTTGTCAGCAGTCGATGTCCCCGGAAAGGTTCGGAGTCCCTCATCAACATCAAGCAGAGGGAAGGGGAGTCCATACGGGCCTACATCAACCGCTTCAACATCGCGGCGTTGGAGGTCCGGAACTTGGACCAGTCGGTTGCCATGGCCGCCCTGAAAGGTGGCCTTCAGAAGAATGATCTCTTGTACTCCATGGAGAAGAAGTACCCCAGGGATTTTGCTGATCTGCTGGCTCGGGCTGAAGGATACGCCCGAGCGGAAGAGGCCTTCAAAATGAAGGATGAAGAGACTGCGAGGGAGCGCCAGGCGGGAGATTCTGGCAAGCCCGCAGTTGAGAAGAGGCCAAGGGAAGCCCGGCCTCGCTCCCGATCCCCTCCTGGGCACAAGCGCGCCCATACTCCACCCCGGGCACGCAGGCAGAGAAGCCCGGACAACAGGTTTCGGTGGGGTTCCCCTCCAGGGAAGTTCTGCAGCTACGCCCCCCTCAACGCCTCGAAGGCCCAGGTACTGATGGAGGTCAGGGAGCTGATCCCTAGGCCGGAGAGGATGCGCACGCACCCCGGGAAGTGCAACCCCAATAAGTTCTGCCTCTACCACCGCGACCACGGCCACGACACCGAAGAGTGCATCCAGCTCCAGGACGAGATCGAGGAGCTCATCCGGCGAGGTCGGCTCGACAGATTCATCCGCCGCAGGCCTGAGGATAGAGGAGACCGACCAAGAGCCCTCCCACCGCCCGAACCACAGAAGAGGGAGGAGCAGCCCGGAGACCGGCCTCCTATCGGGACCATCGACTCCATCGCCGGAGGGCCTCAAGGAGGAGCGGGAAAACTGTAAATGTATTGCATACTGTTTCATTTTGAATCTACTTTTCTTTCTAGCTAACGCACTCCTCCTGCTTAACACGGATGTATTATGACTGGATATGACCTCTCCAAAAAACAACGGCCATGTCAGGAACAGGAGGAGAACCTCGTCCTGACATGAGCAAAGTCAAAGGCCCAGTTCTTTTAGACCGGATGGGGGGAGAGGCCTTACAACGCCCTAATGTGCCCCCACAGCCCTGTTAGGGACAGGAGGAGAACCTCGCCCTAACTTGAGCAAAGTCAAAGGCCCGGTTCTTTTAGACCGGATGGGGGGAGAGGCCTTACAATGCCCTAATGTGCCCCCACAGCCCTGTTAGGGACAGGAGGAAAACCTCGCCCTAACTTGAGCAAAGTCGAAGGCCCGATTCTTTTAGACCGGATGGGAGGAGAGGCCTTGCAACGCCCTAATGTGCCCCCATAGCCATGTCAGGATCAGGAGGAGAACCTCGTCCTGACATGAGCAAAGTTGAAGGCCCGGTTCTTTTAGACCGGAGGGGGGAGAGGCCTTACAGTGCCCTAATGCGCCCCCACAAGCCAGGCTGATGATGAGAATCTCGCCACCGGCTCAAGCAAAATGGAAGACCCGGACTCCTACGGGAGCCGGGTTCTGCTGCCAAGGTAAAGCTTCACCCGGACTCCTACGGGAGCTGGGTTCCGCCGCCAAGGTAAAGCTTCACCCGGACTCCTACGGGAGCCGGGTTCCGCCGCCAAGGTAAAGCTTCACCCGGACTCCTACGGGAGCTGGGTTCCGCCGCCAGGAAAGCTTCACCCGGACTCCTACGGGAGCCGGGTTCCGCCGCCCAGGTAAAGCTTCACCCGGACTCCTACGGGAGCCGGGTTCTGTTGGGAAATGTGTCCTAAAAAGCCAATCGTCAAGCTGTTGACGGTTGAGCAACCAAGTATTGTAATTGATTTGTTAATAAATAAAATATATTTGGCATTTTCATCATAAGCTTTCATCTTCTAATGAACTCCGTTGTTATGATGAAGTCCTTAGGACTATTTAAGTTCGATAAAGAGAGGATTTATCGATTAGTCCTTAAAACTGTTCATGACCAAATGATAGGCTGTTAATAAGGACGACAGCTTCTATCGAGCATAGGTCGCTGTAGGCCATATGGGTTGGTTGTCCTCTTAACCAAGGAGTGTGGAGACACTGGTATGGCATACAGGTGAGATGTAAGGGTACATCGTCATTGAACGTGACCAACTCCAGAGCATTCTGCTGTCGAGAATGTCTCTGATGGGATATAGGTATAAGTGTCCCTTAGACTTGAGATCACCTCAGTGACTTGCAAGCAACTCACTGTGCTTTGGTACTGGACTAACTGAATTTCTAATTCAGGGACGGAAGGCTTCTGGGCACAGTCAAGTACTTGCGAAGTCAGAGTGTGATCGAGATGGGATTGACCACTCCAAGAGTTGGAGAAGAATGAGTCGCTGTATTTCAATTTAGCAAAACCTTGGCCAGGGTAATCCATCAGATGGATTTGATATTTTGAAATACAATGTGGAC
Source organism: Elaeis guineensis (assembly GCF_000442705.2). NCBI lineage: Eukaryota > Viridiplantae > Streptophyta > Magnoliopsida > Arecales > Arecaceae > Elaeis > Elaeis guineensis. The sequence continues at coordinate 36,446,204 of NC_026005.2, read as the reverse complement.
AACCTGATCAGAGTTGACAGTTGAGCTCTGGGGTGTCCTATGATCATTTTGGTCAAGGGGATGAATTATATGAAAACTATATCCACATGGGTTCTAAGGATGTTGTTCTACACATTCGACCTATCCGGACGTCGGGTACCATTGCTAGATGGTCACTTCGATTGGTATAGGAATTTGTTTCTATGCTACCGGCTTAGGTTCGGACCTATGAGGTCACACACATTAGAGTTCATGATCCGATCGGATGGTTGATCAACGATTAAGAATCGTTATAGGGTTAAATAATCAATACGATTGACATTTAACCCAGTGCAAGTGTTGCAGGAGGATCGATTAGCAATTCGATTGCTAATTAGCTTAATTTGATTAAGCCAATGGGCTGAGATTAAGTCTAATTAAATATGATTTAATTAGATTTGATTTGGGCTTGATTGGATCAAGTCCAATTGGTTTATTGGATAAGCCAAGTGCAAGGAAAGACTAGTCCTAGTTCAACTAGGACTTGGGTCAATCTAATTTCTAATTTGATTAAAAAATTAAATCAGATTTAAATATAATTTAATCTGATTAAATTAGGTTCTTAATTGGGTTAAGACCTATTTTAATTGGGTTGATCTAATTTTGATTTGATTTGGTTTGGGAAACCAAATTAAAACAAGTTATGAGACAGAATCCTAGTAGGACTAGGATTCCACCTTGCGCCACATAAGCCTTCTCCACGCCCTCTCTCTTATTCAACGCCAATCTCCACTTATTTTGTGCGACAAAAGCCCTCTCCCAGATCTCTCCCACGTTCACAAAAGGTCTCCTCTCTTCTTTCTTACATGGAAGGTGATTTGGATCAAATCTAAAAGGAATAAGTTTGGATTTCGAATTCTATGAGATAGAGTTTTAGAAATCCAAAACTCTTTCAATTTTGCACCGAATTTATCCAAATTTTTTTTGGAATTTTCATGGCTTTTAGGGTTTATATTGTACACCCTTTTCTGGTGATCCATGCACGAAAATATGGAGGAGTTGCTCAAGAGTTGGGCGTCCCTTTACTTGCCATGTTTGGATAAGCCTTGACTAGGTGTTTGACCTAGACAAGGACTCTATCATATCTCTCTATATAAGATGAGTTTATTCGTGAAATTTTAAGGAGAGATAGATATTTGAGAGGCCTTTCCGCCATCCAAAAATCAGAGATAAATACCTTTGGGTCGTGGAGATATAAAAGACGCAAGTTTGGGTGTCTAGAGAGAAAAACGTGAAGAAGAAGAGGGTCTTCTTCTAGGGTTTTTATTTTCATATCTTTCCTCCTTCCATCTTGAGTTTCCTGAGAGCGTCTCAGATCTAAAACTCCTCCTTCTACTTTCCATCTTTGGAAGAGTCCAAATCAAGAAGAAGGAGGCACCTGATCAACCATCAAAGAAGGATCAGCGCAGTACTAGCATACTGTGCTGATTTCCTGAAGCAGGACTTCTGATCGAGATTCGTGGGCTCGTGTGGACGACTCCTAGAGGCCGGACGCGTGTGCGGCTTGCAACATCATCCTTAAGCCTGGATCAGCGAGGTTAGAGCGTCTAACTTGCAAGGTAATAGATCTGATCTATTATTTAATACATACATTAGATGTAGCTAGTATAGAAACATGTTGATATGATCAACATGTAATTCATACTATATTTATATATATTTTAATTTTTGATTTAATGCTATGTAATAATCATGTAATAGGATCTTAGATCTAAGGATTTTTTGATCTTAAAAAATAAATTTTGATTTATTTTAGTCTTCCGATGTATGATCTTGAAAAAGTTTCAAGATCTAACCCTGAAATCCTAGATCTGGTCCAAACAATTGGTATCAGAGCCTAGGTTCTTTATTACATGATTATTTATACATGCTTAGATTATTTTTTAGATTAGATCTAATTTATAATCTGATTATTAAATCTAAAATTAAAATTTTAGATCAATCACAAACTGCAAGGTTGTCCTGCTGTAAGGTTTACCCCTTACAGTGCAAAGGTTGTCCTAGTTTGTGTAGATCTATCTTTAATCATAAATTTATTAGATATGATCTAGATTAAATTTATGATTTATTAGATTTAAAAGATGTTTAAATCTGAAATAAAATCTCTTTGTTAATAATTTTTATGCAAAGAAATTATTTAAAGTTAAAATTATTTCAATTACATGAACCTGTTTAGATTAGATCTAAAGTAGTTTCATGTTTATTTCACTTGCATCTTGATTATGAATCAAACATGCAATATGATTGGTAGAATCATATTGTAAAATTATTTTACAAATATGAAAATGATTTTTTGAAAAGCCGAACCCAACCCTCAGCCCAAAACTTAATTAAGAATTAAGAAGTTGTTTGATTAGGTTCTAGGATTGTGAATTGAAGAACCTAAGACTAAGACACAAATCATAACACATTGGGTTAATGGGTTAGTGGTAATTAGGTCTATTAATTGGGTTAGACCTATGGTTAGATTAAAGATGGACTTAATTAGAGAATTGACTAAATCTAATCAATTGTTGTCTTAGATTAGGTCAAGGATTCTCTAGATCAATTACAATAGTTGTAGTTGGTCAAGTCCATGTCTTTAACGAGAACCAAATGGACTTGATTCTTGGCTAAGCGGTCTAGCACGAACTGTTAGGTTGATCTAATCGAAACTAATTAAACCAGTTGGTGTCTAAGGTAAACCAGATCGGTGGTTTTTAATTGGGAGCCCGCTTACCTGGCCATTCATGATGGTGTCTAAGGCAAGCTTTGGCAGACCCTCCCACTGATCGAACTTACCTGGCCTCTTGGTGAAATTATGTTTTGATCGGATCACTTGACTATTCAAGCTGACCCATGTCAGCTAGGTAAATCAGTGTGACTGATTTAGGTGCTCCTAGACCAGCCCTGGTCTCCCTTAAGCTGACTTGGTGAAGCCAGTGGGAGGATCATGATAAGCTGGTTCATCTGACCTCATCCTCTATATTATTTAAATCCTCTAAAATTATTAGGTCCTTAAAATGATAAAGTTATGGAGATAACTGAGTCATAGCCTCCCATTAAGGTGTTTGATAATGAGTCCATGAACTCAATAATCATTGCAGACCCAAAGGCCTGGTGCTTGTTGACTAATGGAATTATCACTCATCATATGATGACTTGGAAGTGTCTCTCTAATGGTGGTTAGGTGAGCCAACCAAAGTTGGGCTTAATCATTCGTTGGTTGGATACACCAAGTATGATCATGTTAATGGTTGGACCTAACCGGATCCTTACAGTGGAGGCCAAAGCCTACTGATTAGGTTTCTGGGGCAAAATTAAAATTACTAGAAATTGTTTAGAGAAACAATTGGTTATGAACCTACCCTTAGATGTATATGGGTTGGCCAACCAAAGTTGGGCTTGTGTGCAGTCTAAGTGGATTCTAGTACCCGCTAAGGAATTAGGGTAATTCCTCGAATTGAAGGTAGAGGCTACCAATTCGAATAAAATAGTGGGAGAAACCTTTTGATTAAAGTCCAAATCTTTAGGTTTAATGAATCAATTACTAATTAGGTTATGGTTCTCCTTTGTGCAAATATGGCCACTTCCCTATCGCTCCGATCATTGTTGGACAATGATAAGTTGGTGGGACCCAACTTCGGTAGCTGGTACCGAAAGTTGAAGATAGTCCTGGAGCATGAACGGATCCTATATGTGATAATGGATCCTGCACCTGAGGAGCCAGCTGTCAATGCACGTGGAACAGTCAGAGACACTTACCAGAAGTGGCTCAGTGACCGGACCACGGTGCACTGTATCATGCTGGCTGCTATGAGCGACGAGTTCAGTCGCAGATTCGAGATGGCTCAGCCAAAAGACATGCTTCAAGTGTTGGAGGATGCCTTTGGCACACCCGATGACGTAGAGAGGCACAAGACTAGTTGTGCCATCTTCAACGCCAAAATACGAGATGGAGTCTCTATCACTGATCATGTATTGTACATGATCGAGCTGATGGAACGATTGAGCAAGCTCGACTTTCCCTTGCATGAGCAGCTTGGGAAAGATGCAATACTGAACTCGCTGCCCAAGTCTTGTCTCCCATTCCTCACTCATTATAGAATGACAAAGCCTGAAGTAAACTACCATGGGTTAATAGGGTTGCTTCAGAACTTTGAGAAGGATCACCAACTCCTCAAGGAGTCGGTGAACTCAGTGAACTCAGTGGGAGGTTCATCTTCTGGTTCTCGACCCTTTGAGAAAGGAAAGAAGAACAAGAAGAAGAAAGTCAAGAAGGTGCAAGTTCAGGCTGGGACATCTGTACAGAGCCAGACCAAAAAGATCAAGCCTGATAAGAGTCTATTCTACTGGCAAGCACCCTAGATTAGATAGTGTGTCAAATATCTACTTATGGCATTGGAGGCTAGGTCATATAAATAAGAACAGAATAAACAGGTTGACTCAAGAGGAAATCCTCAAAGTCAGTGATTGTGAATCACTTGCAACTTGTGAGTTCTGTCTTCTTGGTAAAATGACCAAGTCACCTTTTACTGGAAAAGGTGAGAGAGCTACTGAGCTCTTGGGCCTAGTACATACTGATGTATGTGGGCCCATGAGCACTAGTGCTAGAGGTGGATATTTCTACTTCATAGCTTTCACAGGATGACCTATACCTATATGGATATGTCTATCTGATGAAACATAAGTCGGATTCATTTGAAATGTTCAAACGATTCCGAAGTGAAGTGGAAAAACAAACTGGGAAGAGTATTAAAACTCTTCGATCTGATCGAAGAGGAGAATACCTTTCTAGTGAGTTTCTCACATATCTAGGAGAGAATGGGATTTTCTCCCAATGGACTCCTCCAGCAACACCACAGCATAATGGTGTGTTTGAAAGGAGGAATCAGACTTTGTTAGACATGGTCCGATCCATGATGGGTTTTTGCTAGCTTGCTGATATCCTTCTGGGGATATGCACTCGAATCGACCTGTTATCTATTAAATAGGATTTCAAGTAAGTCTGTAATTAAGACTCCATATGAGATATGGACGGGACGTAAGCCAGCACTTTCACACCTTAGGGTCTGGGGGTGCCCGACCTATGTCAAACGATTAGTCACAGACAAACTTGGACCTAGGTCTGACAAATGCTCATTCATAGGGTACCCCAAAGAGACAAAAAGATATTTTTTCTACCATGCTGATGAACAAAAGGTGTTCGTCAGCCTTAAGGCAATCTTTTTAGAAAAGGAGTTCCTTGGTGAAGGAACCGTTGCCTCTAAGGTTGAACTTGATGAAGTTCAACAGGTAGAAGGACCGACACCAATAGCTGAACCTGAGTCGGATATGATTAGATCAGATCCGGAGCCCAATATACCCGCACCATTAAGGCGATCCGGTAGAGTACCGCGTCAGCCGGACAGATACTACGGTTTCTTGGTCCGGGACGGTGATCCCATCAAACTTGATGAGAATAATGAGGATCCGATCACCTATATGGATGCTATGCAGAGACCTGATTTCGAGAAATGGCTTGAAGCCATGAAATCCGAAATGGAGTCCATGAAGGTCAACGATGTATGGACATTGGTTGACCCACCTGAAGGGGTTAAACCCATTGGGTGTAAATGGGTCTTCAAAAGGAAGAGGGGCGCAGACGGAAAGGTGGAGACCTATAAAGCCCGTCTGGTTGCCAAGGGGTATCGTCAACGTTATGGTATTGACTATGACGAGACGTTTTCCCCTGTGGCAATACTCAAATCTATTCGGATATTGCTTGCAATAGCTGCCCATCTGGATTATGAGATCTGGCAGATGGATGTAAAGACAGCTTTCCTGAATGGAGAGCTGACTGAAGAGGTGTATATGATACAACCTGAAGGGTTTACATCCACAGATGAGTCCAAGGTGTGCAAGCTTCAGAGATCCATTTATGGATTGAAGCAAGCTTCTCGGAGTTGGAACATGCGTTTTGATAAGGTGATCAAAACGTATGGCTTCATTAAGAATGGAGAAGAGCTCTGCATCTACAAATGGGCAAATGGTCCAGTTGTGGTATTCCTTGTCTTGTACGTGGATGACATTCTCTTAATCGGGAATGACATCCCCGCACTACAGGGAATAAAAGTTTGGTTGTCATCACAGTTCTCCATGAAGGACTTGGGTGAAGCATCCTACATCCTAGGGATGAAGATCTATAGGGATAGATCTAAAAGGATGCTTGGGTTATCCCAGTCCATGTACATAGACACTGTGCTGAAGAGGTTCAGCATGGAGAATTCCAAGAAGGGCTATCTACCGATAGGCCAAGGAATTTCTCTCTCTAAGAAGGATTGTCCGACAAATCCTGAAGAGAGAGAGCGTATGAGTAGAGTCCCATATGCTTAAGCCGTGGGATCTATCATGTACGCCATGACATGTACAAGACCAGATGTGGCATACTCACTAGGAGTAGTGAGTAGATACCAATCTGATCCTGGAGAAAACCACTGGAAAGTGGTTAAAGCCATCCTTAAGTATTTGAGAAATACTAAGGACCAATGGTTGGTTTATGGCGAGTCAGATCTGAAACTTGTGGGGTTCACAGACTCTAGCTTCCAATCTGACCATGATGACAGCAGGAGTGTGTCGGGTTATATCTTTACTCTGAATGGTGGAGCCATCTGCTGGAAGAGTTCCAAGCAGCATACTGTGGCGGACTCTGTTTGTGAAGCGGAGTACATCGCAGCATCGGATGCCGCGAAGGAAGCTGTGTGGCTGAGGAAATTCATCAATGAGCTTGGAGTAGCATCCTCCTTTGATGGTCCAGTCCAGCTCTACTGCGACAGCACTGGTACCATAGCTCAGGTGAAGGAACCAAAGCACATCAGCGGATGAAGCACATCTTGCACCACTTCCACCTGGTCCGAGAGATCGTGGATCGAGGTGACGTCGACCTTCAGAAGATTGACTGAAAGGAGAACCTAGCCGACCCCTTCACTAAAGCCCTGGCAATAAAGGAGTTCGACAACCATAAGTCGAAGATGGGTATTAGATACTGTGCCGAGTGGCTTTAGGACAAGTGGGAGTTGTTGGGAAATGTGTCCTAAAAAACCAATCGTCAAGCTGTTGACGGTTGAGCAACCAAGTATTGTAATTGATTTGTTAATAAATAAAATATATTTGGTATTTTCATCATAAGCTTTCATCTTCTAATGAACTCCGTTGTTATGATGAAGTCCTTAGGACTATTTAAGTTCGATAAAGAGAGGATTTATCGATTAGTCCTTAAAACTGTTCACGACCAAATGATAGGCTGTTAATAAGGACGACAGCTTCTATCGAGCATAGATCGCTGTAGGCCATATGGGTTGGTTGTCCTCTTAACCAAGGAGTGTGGAGACACTGGTATGGCATACAGGTGAGATGTAAGGGTACATCGTCATTGAACGTGACCAACTCCAGAGCATTCTGCTGTCGAGAATGTCTCTGATGGGATATAGGTATAAGTGTCCCTTAGACTTGAGATCACCTCAGTGACTTGCAAGCAACTCACTGTGCTTTGGTACTGGACTAACTGAATTTCTAATTCAGGGATGGAAGGCTTCTGGGCACAGTCAAGTACTTGCGAAGTCAGAGTGTGATCGAGATGGGATTGACCACTCCAAGAGTTGGAGAAGAATGAGTCGCTGTATTTCAATTTAGCAAAACCTTGGCCAGGGTAATCCATTAGATGGATTTGATATTTTGAAATACAATGTGGACAACCTGATCAGAGTTGACAGTTGAGCTCTGGGGTGTCCTATGATCATTTTGGTCAAGGGGATGAATTATATGAAAACTATATCCGCATGGGTTCTAAGGATGTTGTTCTACACATTCGACCTATCCGGACGTCGGGTACCATTGCTAGATGGTCACTTCGATTGGTATAGGAATTTGTTTCTATGCTACCGGCTTAGGTTCGGACCTATGAGGTCATACACATTAGAGTTCATGATCCGATCGGATGGTTGATCAACGATTAAGAATCATTATAGGGTTAAATAATCAATACGATTGACATTTAACCCAGTGCAAGTGTTGCAGGAGGATCGATTAGCAATTCGATTGCTAATTAGCTTAATTTGATTAAGCCAATGGGCTGAGATTAAGTCTAATTAAATATGATTTAATTAGATTTGATTTGGGCTTGATTGGATCAAGTCCAATTGGTTTATTGGATAAGCCAAGTGCAAGGAAAGACTAGTCCTAGTTCAACTAGGACTTGGGTCAATCTAATTTCTAATTTGATTAGAAAATTAAATCAGATTTAAATATAATTTAATCTGATTAAATTAGGTTCTTAATTGGGTTAAGACCTATTTTAATTGGGTTGATCTAATTTTGATTTGATTTGGTTTGGGAAACCAAATTAAAACAAGTTATGAGACAGAATCCTAGTAGGACTAGGATTCCACCTTGCGCCACATAAGCCTTCTCCACGCCCTCTCTCTTATTCAACGCCAATCTCCACTTATTTTGTGCGACAAAAGCCCTCTCCCAGATCTCTCCCACGTTCACAAAAGGTCTCCTCTCTTCTTTCTTACATGGAAGGTGATTTGGATCAAATCTAAAAGGAATAAGTTTGGATTTCGAATTCTATGAGATAGAGTTTTAGAAATCCAAAACTCTTTCAATTTTGCACCGAATTTATCCAAATTTTTTTTGGAATTTTCGTGGCTTTTAGGGTTTATATTGTACACCCTTTTCTGGTGATCCATTCACGAAAATATGGAGGAGGTGCTCAAGAGTTGGGCGTCCCTTTACTTGCCATGTTTGGATAAGCCTTGACTAGGTGTTTGACCTAGACAAGGACTCTATCATATCTCTCTATATAAGATGAGTTTATTCGTGAAATTTTAAGGAGAGATAGATATTTGAGAGGCCTTTCTGCCATCCAAAAATCAGAGAGAAATACCTTTGGGTCGTGGAGATATAAAAGACGCAAGTTTGGGTGTCTAGAGAGAAAAACGTGAAGAAGAAGAGGGTCTTCTTCTAGGGTTTTTATTTTCATATCTTTCCTCCTTCCATCTTGAGTTTCCTGAGAGCGTCTCAGATCTGAAACTCCTCCTTCTACTTTCCATCTTTGGAAGAGTCCAAATCAAGAAGAAGGAGGCACCTGATCAACCATCAAAGAAGGATCAGCGCAGTACTAGCATACTGTGCTGATTTCCTGAAGCAGGACTTCTGATCGAGATTCGTGGGCTCGTGTGGACGACTCCTAGAGGCCGAACGCGTGTGCGGCTTGCAACATCATCCTTAAGCCTGGATCAGCGAGGTTAGAGCGTCTAACTTGCAAGGTAATAGATCTGATCTATTATTTAATACATACATTAGATGTAGCTAGTATAGAAACATGTTGATATGATCAACATGTAATTCATACTATATTTATATATATTTTAATTTTTGATTTAATGCTATGTAATAATCATGTAATAGGATCTTAGATCTAGAGATTTTCTGATCTTAGAAAATAAATTTTGATTTATTTTAGTCTTCCGCTGTATGATCTTGAAAAAGTTTCAAGATCTAACCCTGAAACCCTAGATCTGGTTCAAACAGGTTCCGCCGCCAAGGTAAAGCTTCACCCGGACTCCTACGGGAGTCGGGTTCCGCCGCCAAGGTAAA